>NW_026973682.1:895000-972500 GCF_035594125.1 Scylla paramamosain | reverse complement strand
TAGTCAAACTCTTTCAGCTCTGTCTGTCAACATCTACCTTTCCTTCTTGCTGGAAGTTTGCCTACATTCAGCCTGTTCCTAAAAAGGGTGACCGTTCTAATCCCTCAAACTACCGTTCTATTGCTTTAATTTCCTGCCTATCTAAAGTTTTTGAATCTATCCTCAACAGGAAGATTCTTAAACATCTATCACTTCACAACCTTCTATCTGATCGCCAGTATGGGTTCTGTCAAGGCCGCCTCTACTGGTGACCTTCTGGCTTTCCTTACTGAGTCTTGGTCATCCTCTTTTAGAGATTCTTGGTGACTTTTGCTGTTGCCTTGGACAACAGATAGAGTCTGACACAAACCTTTGATTTCCAAACTAACCTCCTACGGTTTCTATCCTCTCTGTAACTTCATCTCAAGTTTCCTTTCTGACCGTTCTATTGCTGCTGTGGTAGGACGGGTCACTGTTCTTCTAAATTTTATTAACAGTGGTGTTCCTCAGGGTTCTGTCCTGTCATCCACTCTCTTCTTATTATTCATTAATGATCTTCTAAACCAAACTTCTTGTCCTATCCACTCCTACGCTGATGATACCACCCTGCACTTTTCCACGTCTTTTCATAGACGTCCAACCCTTCAGGAGGTAAACATTTCACGCAGGGAAGCCACATAACGCTTGACTTCTGATCTTTCTAAAATTTCTGATTGGAGCAGAGCAAACTTGGTATTGTTCAATGCCTCAAAAACTCAATTCCTCTATCTATCAACTCGACACAACCTTCCAGACAACTATCCCCTCTTCCTCAATGACACTCAACTGTCCCCCTCTTCTACACTGAACATCCTCGGTCTGTCCTTTACTTATAATCTGAACTGGAAACTTTACATCTCATCTCTAGCTAAAACAGCTTCTATGAAGTTAGGTGTTCTGAGACGTCTCCGCCAGTTTTTCTCACCACTAGTCTGTCCACCTCCCTAATGCAAGAGTTAACCAGTATTCTCAGTCTTTCACCACTATTCTGTCCACCTCCCTAATGCAAGAGTTAACCGGTATTCTCAGTCTTTCACTACTATACTGTCCACCTCCCTGATGCAAGAGTTAACCAGTATTCTCAGTCATTCACCACTACTCTGTCCATCTCCCTGATGCAAGAGTTAACCAGTATTCTCAGTCATTCACCACTATTCTGTCCACCTCCCTAATGCAAGAGTTAACCGGTATTCTCAGTCTTTCACTACTATACTGTCCACCTCCCTGATGCAAGAGTTAACTAGTATTCTCAGTCATACACCACTATTCTGTCCACCTCCCTGATGCAAGAGTTAACCAGTAGAAAATTTAACTACTACTACTACTACTACTATTGCTTACCACTATTACTATCACCGAAATAGTTATTCCTAGTAAATTTTACGGCTCCTTTAAGACGATAGTCCGACACACAACATCGGCCGCCTGATAGTCAAAATAGTCATCACATATGTATGACCATTCACTACTACTGCTACTACTGCCATCATTGTTGTTGTTGTTGTTGTTGTTGTTGTTGTTGTTGTTGTTGTTGATGATGCGAATCTGAATAAGAGTAAAGGGTTAGGTTAGTAACAGTAGTAGTAGTAGTAGTAGCAGTAACCACAATTCTTAATTAAAATATCTTAAACTTCAGCAATTGTAACTACCACAATTGTAGCTACCACAATTGTAACTACCACAATTGTAACTACCACAATTGTAACTACCACAATTGTAACCACCAAAATTGTAACTACCACAATTGTAACTACCACCAATTGTAACCACAAAAATTGTAACTACCACAATTGTAATTACCACAATTGTAACTACCACAATTGTAACCACCAAAATTGTAACTACCACAATTGTAACTACCACAATTGTAACTACCACAATTATAACTACTACACATTGTACATACCATAACATTTCCACTATAGTCATGTTTTCCACACTACCAACATTACTTCCCAGCCACCACCACCACCACCACCACTACTACCACAATCCATCTCATCACTGCCATCACCACAGTGGTCATAGATCATCACATTTAAATTGTGGTAGGATGCACTTGTGGTTGTGGCAGACGAACTGTGGTGGCGAACAATGTTGGGTGGTGGTGGTAGTTGTAGTAGTAATAGTGGTTACTGTGGTGGTAGTCAAGACGGTGGTCAGTCAGTATATAGGTAGTAAGGAGGCACCTGCAAGGATAATAATAATAAATAATTGTGATTGTGATAGTAGTAGTAGTAGTAAGTAGTAGTAGTAGTAGTAGTAGTAGTAGTAGGTAATAGTAGTAAGAAGAAGAAGAAGAAGAAGAAGAAGAAGAAGAACTGTAGATAATAATTCTCTCTCTCTCTCTCTCTCTCTCTCTCTCTCTCTCTCTCCTCTCTCTCTCTCTCTCTCCTCTCTCTCTCTCTCTCTCCTCTTCTCTCTCTCTCTAATAATAATAATAATGATAATAATAATAATAATAATAATAATAAATAATAATATGATAATAATTGAAAACCATAATAATTCTCTCTCTCTCTCTCTCTCTCACTCTCTCTCTCTCTCTCTCTCTCTCTCTCTCTCTCTCTCTCTCTCTCTCTCTACCTGGTGTGCGGCTGGCTGTAGGGCAGCATGCGGGATAGCCTTGTGTACAGCCCCTCCCTCAGGGATGCAGTTCTTTGTATCTAGAATTATCTAAAAAAAATAAGGAATAAAACGAGTAATGTAGCCAATATATTACGAAGGGAATCGTGGTTCAAGATGCAAGGCGATGAGCAGCACACGTTATAGGCAGAGATTTTGCTTGTGTGGATGTCATGGCACAGAAATACCAATAGGAAAAAAAAAAAAGAAAATAAAAGAGAAGAGACAATACCATCCAAATAATAATAATGCCATGAAATATTTTTTATAGCCTAAAGGAACGGTCATAAATATAAAAATTTACTTCTCTGTTGTGTAAACAAAATTTTGTATATACTTTTGGAATCAATAAAATTTTTAGAACAAGAAATATTAAATGAAATTATAAGCTACAAATTGTTTAAAATTAATTGTTGATATTTTGAAATGGCACAGTAATATCCCTTAGTTTACAAGGCACTGGAAAATAACCATATTCCCAGGTTCTCCTGGGCCAGCCACAGGAAAAACTCACAATCACTAAACATTGTAGATTAAGAGAAAATATGCCAGTACTGGATACTATTCTTTATTTTGAAAGAAATTCTTTGTTAATATTTAGATCCAAAAATTATCATTAGACAGTGTTATAATCCAGGAGTACGTGGGACCATTAGCAGAAATGTTCAAGAATAATTTGTGAATATAGAATGGGTGTAAACTATCAAGGACATTGCAAAATTATGCCTTATCATTAGGCGGAGAGCTTGTTCCGTGGGTGTCAGGCGGCCAGTACAAAGTGTGGCGTGGACACTGTTTAGTTGGGTGTCTACTTGTTATACGGAACAATAAATAAATAATTACAAGACAACCTCTTAGGCAGGGTAAAAAATGCTTAAATTAACAGAATACGAGCTGGCGCCTTCTCAATATTAGTCAACAAAAGAAAAATAACAATCTGTTCTGCCCACAAACATTCATTCTCTTACTGTCTTCTCATTTTCCCTTCTTTTTGTCTTCTTCTGTCCAAACTCTTTAACCTTCACCAACTTTCTATCTGTTCTGTTCTGTTGAGGTGCATCCCCGGCCCAGCAGCAGACGACGCCACCGACTTGGTGAAAACTTTAGTGTGGCGTGGCGGCTTACAGTGGGAATATGGAGGTGTGGCATGCTTAGTGTGCACAGTTACTAGCAATGTATGTCTCGCAATGTTGTATATGCAGTAAAAAATATTGTGTGCAGAGAAAAAGTAAGCAAATATGAAGTATTACACGTATATTTGGTCCTTAAATAGTGATGGCCATGACTGACCGGGAAAGAAGCTCATTTTGGGGTTATGGCGTATTGAGATATTGTTAGTGTGTAAATAGATGGAAAATTTAATGTTTCATATACCTTGCTACTGAAAGTGCAGTAAACATAGCGAGTTATGCTATAATGGACATGTATCCTGTCCTCAACACAACGTACTCTGGGTAAGTCAGGGAACAAGCCCAAATTGACGTTATTGTGCCATACTGATATACTGTTTGTGAGTAAATGAATAGGGGGATTGAGTGCTGCATATATTTAATTCCTTTATGTGCAGCAGAGAGAGCGAGTCATGTTACAATGAACAAACTTGTGGTGGGATAGTTACGTATGCATGGATTTGAGGGTTGTGTGCTGAAAAACCTTCCACCATAGTGATCCACAGGTTCACGTGGAGGAGATATCGAGATTAAAATGGTGAACAGAAAAGTCTGACTGAGTGTTTAGCAGTGGATGAGAGATGAATTAAGGAAATGGTTGGCATGCCAAGGAATGTTTGATGGGCGTGTCCCACAGAATTAAATGGAACTCTGGTCAGACCACAATGCCGTGATGAAAAAAATATATATCGTTGTTACACACATTGGGGGAAAGTTATTTAAATAGTTGGACAGTAAGGGGTGTAGTAGAGAGGAATGTGAGAAGGTATGTGAAAGACAGAGAAGTGAGAGATAGTTGGGGAGGCCTCAGAGGATAAAGATGTTAAAAAGTATTCATTGATATGGTAACTACAAGGGAGTCTTGGGGATACAAATAAAAAAAAAAAGTGCATGGCTGAGATGGAGGTGGCTGTGGAAGAGAAGAGGGCCTATGAGAAAATGGTGCAGAGAAATGACTCAGAGGAAATTAAAATGAGGAGAAATTAGAGTGTAGGTCTTGGAATATGAAACTGAAGGAACTCATAAGAAAAAATAAGATGAGAGTGGATGAGAAGTTTGGTAGAAAGCTGAGTGTAAGGAGATCACTGACAATAAGTTGTTCTGGAAGGAAGTGAAGAAAGAGGGGGGGAAGAAAAGCATGGAATTGTGTGAGAAGTTTGGTAGAAAGCTGGGGTGCAAGAAAATTAATGACAATAACTTGTTCTGGAAGGAGGGGACAAAAGAGAGGGGGAAGAAGAGTGTGGGATTGTGTGAGTAGAGAGAGGGTATAAAGTTCTTGTAAGCAGCAAGAAAGAAGTGCAAGTTACTTGGAGAAGACTTTGTCAAATGAATAAGGGTGACAGGAGAAACAATAATAATTAGCATGTGGTATAGAAGCAGGTAGAGAATGAGAGAAATTGTTAGGGAGATGAAGAAAACAATAGTTGTGATGAAGTGTGGCAAAGCTATAGACACTGATGGAATAACTATGGAGAAGTGATAGCAGACTGGATGATCTGAATTACGTGAATTGGCATGGAAACAAGGAGGCAGGACCTGATGAGTGGATGGAGGCAATTATTGTATGTTTATATGAAGGGAAAGGCTGCAGGAATGTACAAAAAGGTTTACAGGGGGATAGATAAGTTTGCTTAGTGTGTCAGGAAAAGTCTGTGGGAGAGTCTTGACTCAGAGATTGATGGAAGTTATTGATAGAGGTGATGGTCGTTGGGGAACAGGGAAGTTTTCAAGAAAGAAAAGTGTTGTGGAGCATATGTTTGCAATCACAATTATAATAGAGGCATGCTAAGGTAAACATAAATATTACATGTACCATTCATCTAGGGAAGGCTTATGAGAGTGGGTAGAAAAGCATTTTGGGGATGTTCTTGAAGTTTGTGATGTAGGGAGCACAGGTGTTAGAAGTAATGTGTGTGTGTGTGTGTGTGTGTGTGTGTATGGAAGGAGAGCTTGGAAAGATTTACTGCCAGAACAACTGAAAATGTGTAAGGGAGCTGAAACAAATTTTCTCTCTCGTCTCTCTCTCTCCTCTCCTCTCTCTCTCTCTCTCTCTCTCTCTCTCTCTCTCTCTCTCGTCTCTCTCTCTCTCTCTCTGCTCTCTCTCTCTCTCTCCTCTCTCTCTGCTGCAGTGTTGCATCTCTTGGTATCTTTAGTTTCTTTCTTGCTAACTGCATGCCTCCCCACCTCTTGTGGTCTCATTGTACAAGGTTTTCTAGTATTCAGTCCACCTGCCAAGTGCATGAGTTAACCAGGTATGTTTCTTAATCTTCCCTTTCACTGGTAAACTCTGGGAACTCTCTGCCAACTTCTGTTTTCCCATTCCTATGACTTCAGTCCTTTTAAGAGGGAGGCCTTATGCCACTTCTTCAATTTTGGAAATCATTTTGGCTCTTTTCTTCAGGAACTGGCACCTTAGTGTGCCTTTTTTTTTTTCTTTATTGCCCTTGGCTCTTACATCAAAGAAAAAAAATTCTATATTAGTCTCCCTCCTTCCTATGGCACACTTTGTGATTGTATGGTATTAGGATTACAAAAAATTGCAGATGGTGGCCCAGACAGAATCCAGTACACCTGCAGAGCAAAGGAAGGAGGACCAATTCAGGTGAAAATGGTCATATTTCACCAGGGAGCAGAAAAGGAAAGTATTTCAGGATGTTCATGACTCCAGTAGAGGAGGAGCTCACATGGGCATCACTAAGACTATTGCCAAAACTACAGAGAGATTTTATTGCATAGGCATTAAGAAAGATGTAGTGAATTGGACAGGTGAGTGTGACTGACGTCAGAGATCTGAAAAGATGAAAACTGTAGCACCAGTCCTGAATCCTATTAAGAGTGAAGGCCCTTGGCAGATGGTTGATGTAGATTTGATGGGGCCCTAAAAGAAACTCAGTCTGGCAACAAGGACATCCTTACTTTAACAGACTTACACTCCAGATTTATAGAGGGCATTTCCACTGCCTTCAAAATCTGCTGATCTGGTATGTGATGTATTGCAGAGTATTTTCCACTGTTCTGGTCCCCCAGGGAAAACCTTAACTGATCAGGGAAAGGAATTCTGTAATACATTAAATGACACTCTTTTCCATTGTCCAAGTGAAGCACCTTGTAACACTTGCTTGCCACCCCCAAACTAATGGCCAGGATGAGAGGACCAACCAGACGCTGAAGGGCTCTTTAACTAAATTGGTAAATGAGAATCAGAATGACTGGGACAAACACTCGGAGGCTGCTCTGTTTGGTATATGAACATCAATGCAAGCTTCAATAAAGTGTTCTCCCTCTTTCTTGAAGTTTGGTAGACAGCCAACACTGTTTTGTTGAACTGCACCAAAATTATCTTCATGAAAAAGTTGATATTTTAGAATTCCCAAATTTGAGCCCCTCAGATGAAGTCAGTGGAATCAAGAAAGAGTCGCTTGACAGCCATAAAAGAAAAAGTTGGCAGTCATGTTGTTCTAAAGCACAAGCTGAACAAAAGAAAATAATATGAAATGAGGAAAGCTAAAGGACATAAGTCATTTGACTTTAAGATTGGAATGAAAGTTGTTGTAAAGAATAATAAAAAAGCAAGGAAGGAAAGGTTCCTGGCTTGAGGAGGACTGGCTTGGGCCTTATGACACACCCAGCATCTTAGATAACTTTGTACAAATCACCACAAATGGAAAAACTTCAAAATAAAACTGCATTAATTCACATTAAAACTTTATAATTCCCTCAGTAGGTTACTGCACAGGAGCATGCACAACTTTGTGGCCAAATGCTGCTGCCATCAGCTGCAGGGAGTGCTTCTGCTGTCTCTGTCTTTCCAGAATCCATGGCATCTGGGGAGGAGCCTGGAGAGGACATTCCCCCAGCCACAGACCATGCTGGTGTGAGGCAGCAGCCTTGAGGTGCTCCTTTGTGAAGGATTGCACCATATCACTCCCCTTGATGTGCTCCTTTGTGAAGGGTCACACCATATCACTCCCCTTGATGTGCTCCTTTGTGAAGGGTCACACACATATCACTCTCCCTTGATGTGCTCCTTTGTGAAGGGGTCACACCATATCACTCCCCTTGATGTGCTCCTTTGTGTAAGGGTCGCACCATATCACTCCCCTTGATGTGCTCCTTTGTGAAGGGTCGCACCATATCACTCCCCTTGATGTGCTCCTTTGTGAAGAGTCACACCATATCACTCCCCCTTGAGGTGCTCCTTTGTGAAGGGTTTGCACCATATCACTCCCCTTGAGGTGCTCCTTTGTGAAGGGTTTCTGCACCATATCACTCCCCTTGAGGTGCTCCTTTGTGAAGGGTCGCACCATATCACTCCCCTGCCTCTCACCACTGTCAGTAAGGAAATGCATTTCAGGTGATTGTAAAAGTCCCCAGGTATGTAATCGTGTACTGGAATTACCTAGGTCTGTGCTGTGCCCTGTAAACACCATCATCCAACTCTTCTTTGCACTCTCCTATCCTTCTCTGTAACTTAACCTCAAGTTTCTTTTCTAACTGTTCTATTGCTCCAGTGACAGACAGTCACCATTCTTCTCCTAAATCATGTTCCTCGGGGATCTGTCCTGTCACCCACTCTCTCTGGTGTTCATCAATAATCTTCTAACTGGTCACCATTCTTCTTCTCTCAGGGATCTGTCCTGTCACTCACTCTCTCTGCTGTTCATCAGTGATTGGGAGAGAGCAAAATTAAGTGTTGTTTAGTGCCTCAAGAATCCAAGTTTTACATCAAACAAATAAACACAACCTTCCAGACAACTATCCCTTCCTCTTCAGTGACCTTCAACTGTCCCCTCTGTTACACTGAACATCCTCGGGTCTGTCCTTTACTAGTAACCTAAACTGGAAATTTCACATCTCATCTCTAGCTAAAACAGTTAAGCACTTCGAGTTGTCTCCACCAGTTTTCCTCACCCCCACAGCTGCTAACTCTGTACAGGGGCCTTATCCATCCATGTCAGCCTCGCTGCACAAGACCTTCTTTCTCTCACTTCTATTCTGTCCACCTCTCTAATGCAAGAGTTAACCAGTATTCTCAATCATTCATTCCTTTCTCTGGTAAACTCTGGAACTCCTTGCCTGCTTCTGTATTTCCACCTTCCTATGACTTGAATTCCTTCAAGAGGGAGGTTTCAAGACACTTATCCATCAATTTTTGACTACGGCTTTGACCCTTTTATGGGACTGGCATTTCAGTGGGCATTTTTTTTTTATTGGATTTTTGTTGCCCTTGGCAACAAAAAAATAAATAAATAAATGTATGGTGTAGGCCTCACATGTATGGGGGTACTCCACTCGTGTTGCTCAGCTGGTTAGGGTGGAATCAAAAGCATTTCATCTCATCAACTTCTCTGTCTGACTGTCTTCAGACTGCCTGCCCCCCCCCCCCTCTCTCTCTCTCTCTCTCTCTCTCTCTCTCTCTCTCTCTCTCTCTCTCTCTCTCTCTCTCTCTCTCTCTCTCTCTCTCTCTCTCTCTCTCTCTCTCTCTCTCTCTCTCTCTCTCTCTCTCTCTCTCTCTCTCTCTCTCTCTCTCTCTCTCTCTCTCTCTCCTGCAGTGTTGCATCTCTTGCTATCTTCTGTAGTTTCTTGCATGGCAGCTGGTCTTCTGATCATCTTAACTGTCTGCCTCTCCTCCTGTTGTGGTCTTGTGGCACAAGGCTTGCTACTATTCTGTCCACCTCCCAGTATTCTCAGTCTTACATTCCTTTAACTATTAAACTTAAGAACTCCCTGCCTGGTCCTGTATTTCCCCCTGCCTGTAACTTCAGTTCTTTCATGAAGAGGGTCTCATGACACTTATCAAATTTTGATTATTTTTTTCTTCATAATCATATTCTATTGAGATTGGCACCTTAATGTAGTCTTCTCTATATAAGTTAGTTGTCTTTGTCTTTCCAGAATCCTCAGCATATAGGGAAAGGACACTTCCCCAGCCACAGACCATGCTGGTGTGAGGCAGCAGCCTGAGGTGCTCCTCTGTGAAGGGTCACAGTGTATCACTCCCCTGCCTCTCACCACTGTTGGGAAGGAATGCATTTCAGGTATTGTAAAAGTCCCTGTGTACAGTCTACAGGCCATCTAGGGAGGAGCCCTGAGGTGGCACTTGTAGATAACTGGATCCTTATTAAGGGGATAAAGATTTTCCAGAAATGTTAGTGTGATGTGGATCAAGAAAACTTAAAATATTATAAACCTTTCTTTTATTTGTTTGATTATTTTGCTGAGTATTATTTTGTTCATGACTGATGTGGTAAGGAGGGGAGTGATCTCATAGTATCTCGTCTCTATACCTATCTAGTTTGGTCTTAAAAGTGTGGACAGTTACGGCATTGACAATGTCTTCACTGAGTTCATTCCATTTGTTCACACTTCTGTGAGGAAAACTATACTTCTTAATCTCTCTTCTACAGTTAACTTTCTTCAACTTCTTATTGTGTCCCCTTGTACTCTGTGTGTCTAAAGTTATAAAACACATTTTCCATACCATTTACCATTCTATAGATGTTTATTAAATCTCTCTCTCTCTCTCTCTCTCTCTCTCTCTCTCTCTCTCTCTCTCTCTCTCTCTCTCTCTCTCTCTCTCTCTCTCTCTCTCTCTCTCTCTCTCTCTCTCTCTCTCTCTCTCTCTCTCTCTCTCTCTCTTATTTTCAAGGGTAGGAATTTCCAACATTCTTAATTTCTCTTCCTAGGTTGACTTGCTCAACTCTGGAACCATCTTAGTGACTACTCTTTGTACTCTTTCTAATTTTATAATATTCCTCCTTGTATGAGGAGACCACACTTCCAGTCTTGGTCTTATCATGGAAATCAACAACTTTTTTTATCATTTCTTTATCCAAATGTGAGAATGCCATTCTCATTCTTTTTAACAAATTCATCATCTTTCCAGTAATTTTATCAATGTGTCTGTATGGAGTCAAATTTTCAGTAACTGTTACTCCCAAATCCATTTCCTCTTTTGATTTATGTAACTTCACACCATCCATCTCATAATGATATTGTATTCTTTTCTTACTCTTACCAAACTCCATTACTTTACATTTACTTAAATTGAATTCCATTTGCCAAGATTTACTCCATCTATTTATCTTATTTAAATCATCTTGCAGTACCAGTACCGGTACTGGTACAGACTCAGTGCGATTCCCACCATGGTGCGAGCCATCAATCAGTAGTCCCTTCTAGATTAGACTTACCTTTAGGATTAATGTTAAGTATTTCCCCACCCCCTATGTACATTTTCAGTTTGTTAACTGCCTAAATAATAAACTTTATTATTATTATTATTATTATTATTATTATTATTATTATTATTATTATTATTATTATTATTATTATTATTATTATTATTAGTCATTTACATTTTCTATCCTCATCAGCTTAGCATCATCTGCAAATAAGTCCATATAACTATCTATTTCTTCATTTATGTCATTCACATACATTACAAACATTATCAGTCCCAACACTGACCCCTGTGGGACACCACTAGTTACTTTCAGCCAAGATGAATTCTGGTCTTGTATTACAGTTCTCATCTCTCTATCATCCAGATAGTCCTCCATCCACTCCAGCAGTCTTCCTCCAATTTTTCCATATTTTTTTTTATCTTCCATAGCAATCTTTGGTGTGATACTTTTGTCAAACGCTTTCTTCAAGTCTGAGTAGACACCATCCACCCATCTGTCTCTCTCCTGCACAATGTCGACTACTCTTGAATAAAAGGACAGTAAGTTCATGGAGCATGATCTTCCCCTCCTAAATCCAAATTGACAATTTACCAAAACTTTATCTCTTTCCAAGTGTTCCATTTATCTCTCCTTTATTTTTCTTTCACAGTTTTCCTACAACACTAGTCAAGGACACTGGTCTATAATTTATTGGGTCTTCTTTATTTCCTCCTTTGAATATTGGTGTAATATTCGCTCTCTTCCAATCTTTTGGTACTCTTCCCTGTGATAGTGATGTCACCACTAGACTGTGAATTTTATAAGCCAGTTGTTCTCTACATTCCTTCAATATCCAGTTTTATGGGACAAGAGGTATGCTGGTGCTATCCCATCTCCATATCTTTTAATATACAGTTTAGCCTTGAATCCATGCATTTACTATTTCCTTATCCAGACTGTTCTATACATCTGTACTTCTTTGTGGGAAACTATATTTTTTTGATATCTCTTTTACAAGTACTCTTCTTCAGCCTCTTTCCATGTCCTCTAATATCTCACGTATCCTAAACCATCAAGTCACTCTGGTCCACCTCCTCCACTTCCTCCTGTGCTTTGTGTATAGCAGTCAAGTCTCCCCTTTCTCTCCTTTTTTCCAGTATTGGTGGGTGCAACTCTGCCAGTCTCTCTTCGTATGACAAACGACTCTTGGTACCATCCCTCAGCTTTCTCCGACTTCATTACATCCTTTTTCATGTAGAATGAGCACACTACAGCTGCATATTTCAGTCTAGGTCAAATCAGTGATGTAATCATCTTCCTGATCATCTTTTCATTGTTATACTCAAAAGATGGCCTTATTCCTCTCAACAAATTATAGGCTTAACAAATTATAGGTTTCTCCTGTAGTTCTGCTTATGTGTTTCTCTGGGATCAAATTTCCACTGACCGTAACACCCAGATCGTTTTCCTCCTCTGCTTTACTCAACCTCTCACCTTTCAACACATAATTTCCTTTTACTCTTCTCTCACTCTTTCCAAATTCCATTACTTTACATTTCTCTGGATTAAACTCCATTTCCCATCTATGACTCCACTCCAATATCTTGTTCAGATCCTCTTGCAACACTCCACAATCTTCCTCACTCTCAACTCTTTCAGGAACTTGGCATCATCTGCACAGAAAGCTCATGTAGCTATTCACACTCTGTATCATATCATTCATATATGACTGGTGCCAGCACTGAGCTTTTGGGTACTCCACTTTCAGTTTTCCTCTGTGATGACTCCCAATCTTTTACCACGGTTCTCATCTCTCTCTCAGTCAAGAAATTCTCCATCCATCCCAGCAGGCCATCCCTCAGACCATCATCATGCTCCATCTTCCATGGCAGTCTCCTGTGTGGCACTTTATCAAAGGCTTTCTTCAGGTCTAAATATACACAGTCTGCCCACTCATTCCTCTCTTGTATTGTATCCACCACTCTTGAATAAAAACTCATCAGGTTTATAATACATGACCTCTGTCTTCTAAATCCAAATTGTTTTATCATCACTTCATTTTCTAGGTAATGCATTAATTTATCCTTCTTTAATCTTTCAAACATTTTACATACCACACTTGTTAGAGACACTGGTCTGTAGTTCATCGCCTCTTCTTGTTACCACCTTTATAAATTAGAATTATTTTTTACTCTCTTTCATTTAAGCAGGACTCTACTTTCATTTAAGGAACTCTCAGTAATACTGTGCACCACCCATGTCACCTGCTGATTGCATTCTTTCAGTATCCATCCCAACACTTTTTTGGGTCCAGGGGCCTTTCTAACATCTAGTCCCTCACACTGTTTCCACATGTCTTCCTCAGTCACCTGGATTTTCCCTGGACCCATTTTTTCACTCATCTCACTTTGCCCCACAAATATCCTCTCATTGTGAATGCTAAATGAAAACTCTTATTCATCATCTCTGCCATGTCAGCCAGATCCTCACACATTTGACCATTCACCTTCTTTGTTTTTCATTTTGCTCCTCACACACCTGAAGAATAGTTTTGGTTCCTCTTTACATTTGTCCATAACATCGTTCTCATAACTTGTCCTTTCTTTTGTCCCTTACACAGTCATTTCTTGTAGTGGTGTAGTTTTGCCACATTTTTGCATTTTTCACCTCCATCTAGTCCATGCCTTCTCCCTCTCCTCCCTCACTACTTCACATATTCTTTTATAGCAGTCTTTGTGTTTTTATCTTCTTTTTGTGTTTTTATCTTTCATATCAACCTTCAGTGTGATACTTTGTCAAACACATCCTTCAACTTTAACTTCACACCTTCTGTTATACCAGTCTTTGATATATCTTATCTTTGTGTTTCCTTTTGGTACACATCTTTTCACTCCCTTCTTATATATACCTAGTGACTAGTGCTTCCTGTTTCTGCACATCTTTTGCTGTAATAAAGGCACTCCATTCCATCTTACCAAAGTATCTCCTTGTTTATTTGAAGCTAGTTTTACCATAGCTAAATATTTCATCCTTATAATTTTCCCATCTACTTTCCTCTTCTTTTTCTTTGATATGAAACCTTACCATCACACAATCACTTTTTCCTACAGGATGATTGTAGTTCATGTGTTCAACAATGTCCACTTCTCTTAATAATACCAAATTTAGTCTTTGTAGTACCTCTCCTCTTCTGTGTGTAGTGTTTTCCTTGGGCTGGCTGGCTTTCTATCTTTCTGGTTGGCTGGCTGGCTAACTAACTGACTGGTTGGATGCCTGGCTAACTGGCTGACCGGCTGGCTGGTTGGTTTTCCTGCTGACTAGCTGACTGGCTGGCTATCTGGCTGACTAGTCCACTGTGGGATAGCTGGCTGGTTGGCTGGTTGACTCCTCAAGGGTGGCTGTCCCATCTCTCAAGTGGCCACATTTTGCAGGCGTCCCCAACCCCTCCCGCCCTGAGTGAAGACACCCCCAGACAAAACCTCTAAGGGGGCCAAGGGGAAGGGAGCAGCCCAGGCCCTTTCCAATGCTGAGAGAGGTATGTCACTTCACTGCCAAGAAGGAAAGTTTCAGCTTCATTTTGCATGTTGTTTGGGTTGCTTTATGAACATTTTTTTTTTTTAATATATATATATATTTTTTTATACAGTTGGTTCAGATATCCTACATGTCAATTGTTTTTGCTTTATTTATCAGTGTGTTCCTATCTTATATCTCTAGTTTTACATTGTTGTAGTTGACAGTGAGCAATTGTGTTACATCTGCACTGTTTTACTTTTATTTGTCAGCAAGCCTCTTCATCTGATACAGTTCCTGCCAGTTTGAACTCATTTTGACTCTGCAAGGGAAGTATCCATAACTCCTCATTACTTTGAGTATGAGGACAGTTTCAACTTCATCTTTATCTCTTTTGCTTTATCTTTCATTCAACAGTTTTTTAACTTAATTTGTTCGTAAATGTCGTTCCAAATCCAAAATGTTTGAAAACCGATACTATTTTCCCCACAGGAGTCATTCTAAAATAGATTAATCCATTCTCAGACTCGCATCCACCATGTCTTAGTGGGTAATGACCAACACTCCCGCTGCTAAGATGGCTGCTCCACAGCATCTCCAGCTTAGAATTTTTTTTATTCAGAAAAGCTTTGTTGAATGAACTTAGTGATACAGAACTCATCAAAAGATATTGTTTAGACCATGCTGGCTTTCTCTTTGTCACCCATGAAGTGAGGGAAGCCTTACAGAGACAGAGAGGAGCAACCCACTCGCTGCCAAAA
This sequence comes from Scylla paramamosain, assembly GCF_035594125.1. NCBI lineage: Eukaryota > Metazoa > Arthropoda > Malacostraca > Decapoda > Portunidae > Scylla > Scylla paramamosain. Next base: position 957,248 of record NW_026973682.1, on the reverse strand, counting down.
TGAAGGTGATCATAACACTTAGACATCTTGCTGCTGGGAAAAGCTACTGGAAAAATGCAGTTGTGCAGTAGTGATGGCATTGTGGGTCATCGGGAGAGCCACAGGAGGCTTGGGATTACTCCTGAGCCCCGAACCTTGTTTGTTTACATTGAGGTTCTTCAGTAGGATCACATTTAACTTATTTCAAAGATTGAATTACTGTCATACCGTCTGTGTCTCTCCTCCAAAGGAACTATTTATAGAAACTATAAATTAGTAATAAATGGCAGCTTTTGTTACGTGTTGTAATATTTGAAATCGAGTAACTTTGTTTGAAAACCAAATTATGGTACAGTAATCAAAGCAATTAGGAGTTAAAATTTTTGTTCAAAAACAGAGTTGTTCGGAGAGGGAGACATTCAGTAACTGAGGTTCCACTGTATACATTTCTTGGATTCATTTTGTCACTGAGAAGGAAGTGTACATAATGACCTCATGTCTTCCACAAGTGGTGCACTGTGTTGTCTGGTAATGCAGCAGCCAGCTGTGGACCTCATGAGTGTTATCACCCCAGAGGTACTCATGGGGCATCACAGTGCATATTTACAGTGTAAGAGCACAGAGACCTGTGGTCATAACACGCTGCTATATTCATCCCAGGCTTTGCCAGATTCTTGATAGATGACTGTGTGTGCCAGAAAAAAGCTGAAACAATGTTGCTTATCTTAGCTCTTATTATACATCATCCATTTGAGAGAGGCACAAAGTGAGTGTCCCAGCAACATAATACATATTCCTTGTAACTAAAGGAATCTATACACAAGAATGAGATTACCTCAGCTACCACTGACATGTTGGGATTGAAGGGTAAAATGAAGTGTGAGGTGGTATCAAAGCCCCAAGACTAGTTCCATAGTACACCAACAGGTGGCTGTACAAGGATGCATGTCTGATGGGACTGGACAGTGACAGTTATCAAGCAGTCTGCCAATTGGTGTCTTTTTGTGAACTTGGTGAGCCATATCACATGAGTTTTGTGGCCTCATGCTGAACTTCATATTTCATCATGAACTGCAAACAAGAGCAGAGTTAACACCAAATTGTGTGTCAAATTCAGCAGAGACCTTTGACATGATTTAGCACATGTGTGGCAAGGAAGCAGTGAGTTATGTGAGGTGCGTCAAGTGCCATGTATTCTTCAGGAGCAACAGAATATCTCTGGAAGATGACAAGAGGTCAGGATGATATTCCGTGAGCTCAGCCACTGAAAACATGGAAACGGTTGAGTGATGTGCAAGGGAATTGTTGGAGATCAGCGAAGGGAGTTGGTGTCAGGGTTGGTGCATCATACAGAACAGCTGAGGCAATCCCCAAGTTTGATTTGAATATGACCACATAGCTGAAAAATTTGTGCCCAGGCTTCTGATCTCCAAACAGAAGGTGTGCCAGATGACCCAACCTTCACATTGAGGGTCTCCACTGGGGACAAGACCTGGATCCACACTTCATTTGTAACTTCTTCCTAAAGATAAAGGAAGCTGTGGGTGAAAAGGATGCCATCTTGACACCATGAAATGAGAAAGGATGGATCTAAGTTTGAAAAGTCAGACTTAAAAGGGAGATAGGAAGGAATTGGTTTTCAGATGGAGTGGTAGGTGAATGGAATGGACTCAGTAATCAGGTTGTTGGTGTTGGTTCTTTAGGAGTTTTAAAAGATTTATGGATGGGGATGGTAGATGGAAATAGGTAGGTATATTTTGTGCAGGAACTGCCACGGGTAAGCCTTATGACTTCTGGCAGCCTTTCTGATTTCCATATGTTGTTATCCTGTGTTCCATGGAAGAGGTTGAGCCTGAGTCACAGAAGGTGCTTAACATGCTTTAAGAACAAGACTTACTGAACACATGTGAGCAGTGACAGCGGGGCTGGGACCACTTTATTGGTGGTCAAGGTGACTGTTTTGAAGGAGTGATGTCCAAACTTAATACATGGATAAGTCTTGTAACATTTTGATATCAGTCGTCTTGTATTCTAAATCTAGCAGTTAGTATTGCAGTGCCATACATTGTACATGTTCCTCCACACTCACCTCTTTTCCTGCACAGAGTAGTGATGTGTCGAGTAGGATGGTGGTTTTGAGAGAATAGTTCCGTACATCATCTGTTCTGCTGTAATAATCTGAAATACAGTAAGGTGGTGTGGACAAATGGTAACAATGAAAGTGAATGAATTTGTAAATGTTTATGGTTTCTCCAAATATTGGTGCCACAAATTCCAGTGAATTTCATGTGAAATAAATTATTGGTATGTGGACTAATAAACTGCTTTATATGAGGAGTTCTACAAAGACCAAGATTTGGAATGTGATCTTTGGAGGAAGTTGTCTGATCTTTTTTACTACTCTGGGCAAGTTTGTATGAATGAAATGAAGGAATGCTAGAGGGAGCCAGCCAGTGAGGTGGATACTTGCTCTCAGTGGGTGAGTACTGGGGGAGAGGTGACAGGGAAGGCTCTCACCACACTATATTACAACAGAACAAGTAGAGATGAATAGGCAAGATGCAAGCACGAAGGCACAGCTTCAGAGAACAATACGAGGGACCCATCAGGTCCATAAGCCTTCTGAGGGCAGCAAGGTTATGGAAAGCATCACTGCGAAGGATCTTAATGAGTAGCATGAAGTAGTTGGAGGGTAGAGGAGAGAGAGGAACAAGCCCTGGATCTTAATGGGTAGCATGAAGTAATTGCTGCTGTTGCTCTTTTGGCCAATCAAAGTGTTTCCCACCTCTGGTCTCATCTCGAGTACCAGCTCACTCCTTCCTGATTTCAGTGCTGCCAATGCCCATCTTCACTACCCATGACACAGTGCTGCTAACGGCATCCCCCCTTCGTAACGTAGTTTTAGGAACATGAGCATGTTGAAGTTGTTAACTTTCAAAATCAAATGTAGTTATTTTAATTAAAACAGTACTTTTCATTAGTGAAGAGACAGGATAAACATTGAATTTCAATTTTTTGAAGATGTTTCTAAGTTTTCTAAGATCAAGATAAAAGTAAAGGCTTGGATTTTTCTTTTTTTTACTTAAAATATCAATATTGTTATCACTACTATCAGAATTTTGGATTTATAGATTTATTGGTTATCAGTTATTGGCGATAAATTTATCACCAGTTACTGAATTATCAGTTATCACCGATAACATTATCATCATTGTTTTATTATTTATTGTGATAAATTTTTTATTATCATTGCCAGCTATGCAATTGAGTGATTGCTTTATAGGGTTTACCACTGTTTCTTTATAGCAGATATATAGTACTGTGCCTTCACTTGATGATATGGATAATGCAAACTTGAAAAGTCAGTAAACAAGTAATGTAATGAAGGTTGGGAACCAATGGTTTAGGACAAAAGAAAGAGTGAGGATTGTATGTCTCCATAGCACATACTATCACCTTTGTTATGCGCTCAGCACACAGAGATGGGTACCCTATGACACAGAAACAGTAGTCATTCCAAGGCAAATCAGCATAATACCTACTTGGCTCCAGTAGGCACAAAATGACAAAGGCACCTCCACTTTGGGGAATCCTGGGGATGGATTGGAAGGATAGGACAAGATGCAGATACGAGGTTGTGATTGGAGGAGCCCAATGGAGATGATAGGATGATAGCATAAGCAGAAGGGTTAGAGGTGAGAAAAAGGTCAAGAATGTTGGGCATATCTCTAAGACAATCAAGAATACAAGTAGAGTGTTGTACCAGTTGCTCTAGGTCATGGAGGATAGCAGAGTTAAAGGCTAGTTCACCAGGATGGTCAGTGAAGGGAGAGGAAAGGCAAAATTAGTAATGAACATTGAAGTCTCCAAGAATGGAGATCTCTACAAAAGGGAAGAGATTCAGAACGTGCTCACCTTAGAAGTTAAGTAGTCAAAGAATTTTTATAGGAAGAGGAGTTACTTGTAGGTGAGAGGTATACAGCACAGATAAATTTTGTTTTAGAGTGACTGTAGTCATAGCCAGACGGTGAAAAATCCAGAAGATTCAAGAGTGTGGGTATAAGAGCAAGTTAAGTTGTTGTACACATAGTTGCAACATCTAGCTTTGGACAGAAAATGATAGAGAAAGTAGGGGGGAACAAAGAAGGGGGTACTGTCAGTTGCCTCAGACACCTGTGTTTTTGGGAGGAAAAGATGAAGTTTAGTAGAGAGGTTGTGTTCTACAGATTGAAAAGAAGATGTAAGGCCACAAATGTTGCAGAAGTTATTGAAGAAAAAGTTGAGGGTGGTGTCAAGACACTCACCAGAAGAGCAGTCTGATCTGGGGACATTTGTCCTGGGGACTCCGAGGCTGGTGTAGGAGTCGCCATGATAATTTTGAATTTTGAGTGAAGGGTGTGCATGTATTAGGTGCATGTAGAGTTGTGTGAAAGAACAGAATTTTTAAAAGGCAGGTTGTGAAATGTTCAGTGAGGTCGCAGCTGGCTGTTCCATCTCTTTTGTCTTTCCTTTTTGGAACAGCTTTGTGGTGTGAAGGGATAGAGTAAAGATAAAAAGATTTGCCCATCTGTATACCAGGCCAAAAATGTGACACAGGATGGCCTAAACAAAGCTCCACACACTCATGCACACATCATTCACACTCTTAACCCTGTTGGTCTCTGGAAGAAAGACCAGAGTAAAAAAGATAAATGAATGAAAAGCAATAGTTGTTAGTGCGGTGATGGTCAGAAGTCAAGCTTCCTGTGCCTTGACATTTCCTTCAGTCTGGAGTTGTCTGATCTGCTCACAGTCTCCTCACAAAGTCTGGGAATAGATTGGTCCTTAGACTTGAGACTAGAGGAAAACACATAATCAGGAAAGTGAGTGCAAGAGTACACTCGGCTAATGACCTCAACTGTACAAAGATGACCAGTGTGCAGGACTCTCTTGTCATCACACAGCCTCTGCTCACACTGGCTGCCTGTGGGACTGCTGCCTCATTTACAAAGACCCACTATATTTGATTTTTGACCTCTTGTTTTGTTTTATTTTATTTATTTAATTTATTGGGTTTGTTAGTGTGTCTGTTGCTAGTAGTTCCTTTTATGGTTATTTGATTGATTTTCTTCTCCTGACCTCTGCTTTTCCTTATTATTTCATGGTTCCATTTAGATTTGCAGTTATAGGAGTATTATTTGTAACAATAATGGTGATAATAAAAATAGTTATGATAGAGAGTCCCAATTAATGACCATAACAAGCTCTCTGTTATAAATATTTCTTGCCATTAATAAAAAAAATAAAGTGTGCATTATTTTTTGTTTGTTATTCATAATTGCATTGAAACTAGGACACAAAGAATGTACACCAGCATGCACACAAATGCTCACAGTGAGTGAGTGAGTGAGTGAGTCATTCAGTCAGTCAGTGTTTGATGCAGTACCACCAAAGTGAAATATCAGCAAAATAAGTCATGTACAATAATACACAGTGCACAATAGATAATACATGCTACATAATGAGATGATACATAACACTAAATACATATAAAAATACATAATACAAAAGACAATACATAAACACTACATAATCAAATTCTTTTTTTCTTTTTTTTTATGTAGGAAGGACACTGGCCAAGGGCAACAAAAATAAGTGACACGTAGTGCATATCTACCTTCAGCTCATACAAAACAACAACACTACCAGTACAAGATACCTAATTAAATAAAGGATACACACACCGGCTCCAATAGAGGATACCTAATTAACACACCTGATCCAATAGAGGGTACCAAATTAACACACCTGGTCTAAGTCAAAGCCTTACCACACCTGTACTGTCCTCAGGTGCAGCCAGCAAGGAGGCAAGTGGCTCATTTGTCAGTTCTAACCATGAGGAGCTGGTGTGCACCTACCACGCCCACAGCCACACCAATGGAGGGCCAACGACACCCAAGTCTGGCCGGTGTGGGTGGGAGTGCAGCTGAGAGTGGTGGTGTGATGAGTGTGGAGGCTTAAGGCTTATAGGTGATGTAAGAGATTAGCTAAGATGTGGCTAGTGCAAAACAGTGTTGAGGTGGTAGGTGGTGTGGCTGGGTGGTGTTGCCAGGGTAGGGGGGGAGGGGTGATGGTGTGGCAGGGAGTGATGGCATGGTAATGGAGTGCTGTGATGGAGTGTTAAGCAAAAGTGCACTCATGTTTATTTATTGACTAAAGGTGATGCTGGGAGTGTGGGAGGAGGATCCCTTAGGGAACAGTAAGAGAGAGAGAGAGAGAGAGAGAGAGATGTAAAATAATTTGTCATTTCCTGTGATTTCTTGTGATTTATGACTGCAAAATTTACAGCTAAGAATTATAAAAAAAAGGAAAATCATGAATCTTGAGAAATGCATTGAAAAGGAAAAAAATAAAGATTACAGTTCATTGCAGTGCAGAAGTTTTGATGTACAAATATTTCTGAACATTCAACAATTCTCTTCACATATTTTCTTAATATTTTAATGTGATGACATGTGACCCTAGCTGTGGTGCCTTGAAAGCAATTAGTCAATTCATTCATTCATAAATTGCAACCCATCTTTTTATACTGTGCCACTTTTCACTATATAGAGGACAGACAGCCATCACCACCACACATCTGCTCCTTTCCCCTGCAGGTGTGGTGACAAGTAGTGAGGTCACTACTGAATCTGACACACCTGCTGAGCCTGACCTGGTGTCTTTCTGTGCTACCCTGGGCAACAACCGAGCCCTGCGAGTCCCTACCCTCTTCAAGCCAGGTCAGTCATGGTCAGGGGAAGCTCAAATATTTCAGAACAGTGCAGGGATTATCTCCAACACAAATGGAGACCTGCAAAATGTACCTGTCTCCCTCTATATACCAGACAGGCAATCCCTCATAGGGTGGCCCAGGCAAAGCACTACACTCTCATACACGCATCATTCATACTCTTAGTTCTGTCACCTCCTGGTGGTTAGCAGTCATCTCGTAGACCACTCTGCTACACCCCAGGAACTTAGGCATAGCACATCAGGTCATATACTTGGAAAATAAAGTGAAAATACTTGCTCCTGACAAGCTTACAAAACCAATAGTGCACTTGTGAACTCCTCCTAAACTAAGGAGATAAAACACTGTTATATTAGGTGCCTAAGATTGAAAAGTAGATAGACTAAAGCACTTACTGTTTTGTGCCAGTTAGTGTGGAGTTAACACTTGGAGATTGAGAAAAGTACAAGGGGAAGAGACAGTTCACTTCTTAGCCTGGTCTGAGTGTACCATTGTTTGAGGCAGGTGTTAGGCTGGCATGTATATGGATGGACAGGAGAGACAAAGCAGCAGGAATATGGCTAGATTTAAAAACCGTGAGGATTAAGATTGTTTTCAAATTGAGTGGTAATTGAATGATAATGAGGTTGTTAATGCCAAGTAAATAGTGAGTTTCAAAAGATTACACAAATTTATGAACCAGGGTGATTGATCAAAATAGGTAGGCATGTTCAGGGACTGACTGCCCTATGTAGGGCTGATGGCTTCTTGCAGCTTTTGTTGTTTTTGTGCTCTTATGTTCTTATAAGGGAATAAAGTCTTAATGAGTAATGATGGAAGAAAAAGACAAGGTTAGTCATCAGGACCAATAAACTGGCATTGGCACTGGTGGCTCTTGGTTTGCATAAGTTGTTTTACATTAATTAGTTTAATGTGACTTAAAATATAATAAATTAAGCCCTTTCACTGCATTAAGCAACAATTTGCAGCACTTAGAAGTATGTATGAAATCTTTATAAGCATGTGCAAAAAAGGAGAGCATGAAAAAGAATAGATTTTGCAATTTTTGGTGTAGTGTAGTGTAGTGTTTGGGGTAGATCAGCAACAGACATGCCAGAGTGCTGAGTGACTGAGGAAAGATTTGACAGACAGCAGGGAAAGGGTTCATTGAATTTACGTGATCTTTTCACCTCGGCACGACCCGTCGCTGTGCTTACATAAATATTAAGGAAATTTGTTTCCTCTTTTTTTCTGCATTTTTGTTGTTTCAGCTTTTACATTTAAGGTTGGGGTTAATAAACAAAGATGAACCATATGAATTAGCATTATTCAATTATAGGTTAGGTTAGGTAAGGTTATCACAGTGAAAGGGTTAAAAGAAATCCATCCATATGTTCCCTTATTTACCCATATGTTTGCACCCCAAGCTGACTAACCACCACCCTGCCCACCAGACGGGGACTACCAGACTGTGGCTGACATGGTGGGTGGCAGTCACTCCATTACAGAGTCAACTACCAGTCACGAGAAAGTTTGGACGAGGCCAGAAGTGCGTCATCCCACCGCAGGTCACGGGGACAGGAACTGCAGGCCAGGCAGGGTCACCGTCCCTCCCACGGCGACCCGGATTATAGCTATGCTCACCCTGTGAAGAAGCAGTACCTTCCCCCACCCCTCCACTGTCCTCCACTGACAGCAACAGGTGTATGAGTTAGTGATAGTGAGGTCACTGACAGACAGACTCGCCAAATTGTTCATTAGTAAAAGTTCCATGGCCACTAAGTTTGTAATCTGCTTCTGTGTTTGTATCTTTCCAGCCTTTTTATTCATTGATGTACACTTTTGCCTTTCACTGCTTCCTCCTGTAATCCATTCTATATCTTTATATATTTACATGGAAAGATATGTTTGCATTATTTGGACATTCTCTCTCTCTCTCTCTCTCTCTCTCTCTCTCTCTCTCTCTCTCTCTCTCTCTCTCTCTCTCTCTCTCTCTCTCTCTCTCTCTCTCTCTCTCTCTCTCTCTCTCTCTCTCTCTCTCTCTCTCTCTCTCTCTCTCTAATATTGAGGTTCATCTCTTGTCCATAACAAAAGGGCATTTCTGTCTGGTTCCTCAGGTTGGTTGACTAACCCTAAAGCTGCAGGGGTTTTCACACATTTCTCCATTCCATATGTCTCTACTCCTTTGTGGAAAGATGTGTGTTATTTAGGAAGCTCTCTTCTGTCCAAGTTTCTTTTCATCTTTATCATCATGTGTCAAGTCATCCAGTTCTGGCACTATCTTAGTGGCTGTTCTTTGTATTCTTTCAAATCTCTACATGAAACATCACCGAATTAATTAAGCTTAGCAGAAATTATGTAATGTGCCCTACTGATGCTGGTGTGAAGGTGAGGTGTTTGTAGTGAGCCGTGTGATGCCTTCCCCAGTGCTGAATATGGAGAGAGCAGCCAGGCGACACCATACACTGGAGTTTTCTGAGGAGGAGTGCGACCACCCCTTCATCAAGCAAGGTTAGTGTATGGGACAGCCTGTACAGTGTGGATGGATGGATGGATATTGGAATGCATGTACAGGTGGGATATACTGTATGTTCATGTGTGGTTCAAATTCACAAATAGTATTAAGAAATTGATAGATGCTCTCACACACTGGTTGGTCTACAGTATGTACAAAATATTGTCAGCTGCAAGACCTTCTTTTGTGGCCATTTCCTTACAGTTAGGGGTTGGCACCACGTACAAGTTTCTGTCCCTTGCATCTTCCTCAGTGCCTCCCGTCCTTTGTAGCTCTGCCACGTTTCCATACCTCCATTTCACTGTCTTTCCCTCCATCTTCTTCCCTTGACTGTCTTTTTTTCAAGCTCTTTCAATCAGATCCTGGTCTTCTCTTCTTACTGTATGTTCATGCATGCTTCAAAATTCACAGCATGATAGCCACAAGCATGGTAACACTAGTGGTGACTGATGCTCTCACTCCCTGATTGGTGGACAGTAATTGCAAGATATTGTTAACTGCAAGACCACAGGTGAATGAAAACAATTCAGATGAAGAGAACAAAACCATTATATTACTTACAGAGAAACTAGGAACAGACTGGCTTCTTCCTTCTTGCACCTTTCCCAAGACATGAAGGAGACAGATCAGCAAGTTCCATGAGTGTCTGTGGCTTTGAATCATTTCATTCCTCCCTGATACCTGTCTGAAGTTTTGTAGTGTCCAGGCTGCCCTCCTCTGCCTGTGCCTCTCAGTGATCGGTTAAAGATCAGGGGAATGGGGTGGCCAGTGCTCTTATGAGTCCAGCAGGCAGTTGTGATTTTTTGGTGTGTGTGACAATGCACATTTCAAATGGCCCAAGGAACAAGTCATGCAAAAACTCTAAATGATTGTTTTGATTTTTTTTTTTTAATTTCTAGTTGAAAACACTGAATTTCCTACACCATAATTAACTAAAGGAATCATTCCTTGTCCATGGCACACATGTTTGCCATGACTACAGGACACAGACACAGTGGTCCAAGACACTTGTTGCCAGCTTGTCATACCCATTGTAGTTATTTCCTGGCAGGTGTACCAAAGCTTTTGATGTGTACAGGTAGTGAGGGATTTTTTGGGAGAATGGCATCTGTGAAAGTGAGGGAGGGATGTTGTGTAGGCAGCGGTGGGCCACTCTGGTAGACACGTGTGTGTGGGTGTTTTGTTCTCACAGTCCTCCTGCTGTTATTTGAGGATGGGCATCCTCTCAATGTTTCATAACATTTAGTATGCATCCTGATGCCTTGTGCCCTCACTCTGGACTCTTCTTGTGTTAGTGTCCCCTCCCCAACACTTTGTCAGCCACTTCTGCACACATCTCCTAACACCTGTAATCCTTGCTGTTCCCTCCACTGCAGTCTGTCTTGTGTAAAGTCACAGTACTCCAGTGTGCCCTTCAGTTAATTCTTTTCTGCCATCCATTGCAAAGATAATGTAATCCATACCAGTGCACATCTGTTTAAATTATTGGAAAGAAATGAGATGATGCTTTTCAAAATGCTTTATCTTTAATTGAGAGATGAGTGTTGGTCAGTGGTTCTGGTGGATGGTCTCAACTTTGAGTGAGTTGCTGGATGCATGACACTGCTCTCAACAGTCACCAGGCTGCCACTGAGCAAACTTTTACAATTCTGTCATGAAGCACCAAACATTATTTTGGCACTTGCCATTTGTATTCCTGTATTGTTTTGATTGCAACTCCTACCCTTGTGATTTTGCCTGTGTTAAGTAGTTTTTTCTCTCTTCTTCTCTCCATTTGCATAAAGATCATATATGAATTCTAAAACATGAAAAATAACAATAATACTCATAATGCAGTGGGAAGTGGACTGGCGCTGGTCCCTGTGTTGCACCGTCACCCAGACCAGCTGTCACCTGGCAGTACAGGCAGTGCCACGTAGTTTGTCACTCAGCCTGTTATGTACTGCCCTTGGCACAGTGTGTGATATCAGACTGGCAAGTATGGGTCTTGTCACCACTCAGTGCTGCTACTGTGTCACCCCTCTCTCTGTGGTCATGGGTTTGCTGTGGGTAGTTCACTAAGTAGTGGCAGGAATTTGGAAACACTTGGTGACTACAGCTTATCTCCTATGTTTACTAAATGTGCAATATGACACTCCCATACAATATCACTATGGAACGTGTCACTTATGCTGCAGCCACTAAGAAACTGTTGCTCTGCACCACCCAAGCACACTGACTGTGGCAAGGTTAAAACTTGACAAAATGATAACTGTATTATTCCCAAACACTTATTGAAGCCACCACTGTCTGGCCTGTTTACTGACCTGTGTAGTCATTGTGTGGCCAGGACAGGCTGGCTGAAATGCTGCTGCAGTGTGATGGCATGCATTCCCCCACAGGAGCAGTGGAGCTCTCCCACCACCATATGCAAAAAAAGGATTAAAATACATAAATATTTTACACTCCATTGACTTGGCAGGAGGTGCATTAGATTTAAGCATTCAGTGCTGTTCAGGTTAGAATCCCCAGCAAAAGTTGCTTTATTTCTACCAAAAACTATTAGATAATGTAGAATACATGATTATTGTAAGTTGTATATTCAGAAACATTATAGTCAAGTAAGGGCTTCAGTAGAAATATGTAAGTTTAGCTACACTTTTCAAAACAAGACAGGCAATGAACTGACCAGTGACAGCGTCGGTCAGTGGCCGTGTTACCATGTTCTTGTTTCCTCAGCTGGCAAAACTATTATTACAGACTTAGTGAAGCAGTGTCACATGTTAGTCCCCTGCCAGGTAACCTACATTATTGCTTCCCCCCTACAGCAGGAGTGGAGCCTCTGGAGCAGCTGATGGCTGACCTGGAGCTGGAGAAGATGGTTCAGGATGCCAGCAAGACAGCTCTTTGACACTTCCAGTAGTGGTAGAATCCTCCCATCACCACCCTCACTCCTCTGCCACTGCTGACCACAACACTGAGGCTGTATTCTTCAGGACCTGATTGTTGCTTGGACTTGAGGCTTCCCTGCTTGGTAACACTACTCTTAAACACTGTGGGCTTTCACTGCAACAATCTCCAAGGTTTACAGAAATGATTAGTCAGGTTCCCCCTGGATATTTTTCTCACTAGTGGAAAATCCTTTTTTAAAGTATCATTAGAATCATGAAAATCCAATAACTTTTACTTCATCCAGTTAAGTGTTATTAAGATACAACACCAAAGTGTTTGAGAATACAGAGCCACAGTTGGCTTAATGCTTTGATCTGTGGCTGAGTGTGTGAACTGGTGTCCTGAGTTCTGCATCAGGCTGTTGGTGGTTCACAGAGAGGTGGCAGCTGCTGGGTGATGAAGGTTGAGGCTTCCAGCCATGCATACACCCCTCAGCTTCATGCAGGGAGGTGCACTATGGTGTTCTTGTCAAGCTTGCTTACACAAGTTGCTGTTGTTGTGTCCACACTTGCCTCATACAAGTAATAAGTGATTCTCAGTGAGTGTTGTGTTGTGGTGGTGCAAGATGCTGCTGAGGCTGGAGTTTTGTCCCATTGTGTTGTTGGTTGGTTAACTTCCAAAGTAGAGCACTTTCTGACTCTCTTCCCTTTTGCAGAGACCTGCATTCTCGGAGTCTTCAGTGTTCACCACCAGCTTTGGCTTTCCTCTCCCTTCACTGACCATCCTGGCAAACTGGCCTTTAATTAACTTTGATATCCTCCATGACCAAGAGCAGTCGGTGCAACACCCTTCTTGTATTCCTGACCATCTTGGAGATACGCCCAACATTCTTGACCTCTAATCCTTATGCTGTCACCTTATTTTCTCTATTGGGCTCCTCTGATCACAATCTCATATCTGTATCTTGTCCTGTCACTCCACTCCCTCCTTAGGATCCCCCTAAGTGAAAGTGGCTCTGGCATTTTGCCTCTGCTAATCAGAGGGAGCTGAGGAGCTATTACCATCCCTGTGTGCTGAGCACATAACAGAGGTGATAGTGTCTGGCATGGAGGCGAACATTCCTCACTCTTTTTCTTGACCTAAACCTTCCAAACCTTGGTTTAACACAGCTTGTTCTTGTGCTATACATGATAGAGAGGTGGCTCACAAAAGGTACTTGAGCCTTCCATCACCAGAATCTCATGCACTTTATATTTCTGCCCTGAACCATACCAACTCTGTTCTTCAAAAATCAAAATCTTTAAAGATCTAACTCCCTTCATGACTTCTTGCATCTAGCCAAAAAACTTCTCTAATAACTTTGCTTCTTCATCTTTCCCTCCTTCATTTCAACCTGATGGCATCACTGCCATCTCATCTATTTCTAAAGCTGACCATTTGCTCAAATCTTTGCTAAAAACTCTACCTTGGATGATTCAGGCCTTGTTCCTCCCTCTCTTCAACCTTCTGATTACTTCATGCTACTTATTAAAATCCTTCGCAGTGATATTTTCCATGCCCTCACTGGCCTAAACCCTCGGTAGGCTTATGGACCTGATGGGGTCCTTACTTTTGTTCTTCAAAACTGTACCTCCATGTTTGCACCTTACCTAGTCAAAGTCTTTCAGCTCTGTCTGTCAACATCTACCTTTTCTTCTTGCTGGAAGTTTACCTACATTCAGCCTGTTCCCTAAAAAGAGTGACCATTCTAATCCTGCAAACTACCATTCTATTGCTTTAATTTCCTGCCTATCTAAAGTTTTTTAATCTATCCTCAACAGGAAGATTCTTAAACGTCTATCACTTCACAACCTTCTATCTGATCACCAGTATGGGTTCCATCAAGGCTGCTCTGCTGGTGATCTTCTCCCTTTCCTTACTGAATCTTGGTCATCCTCTTTAAAGAATTTTGGTGAAACTTTTGCTGTTGCCTTAGACATATCAAAAGCTTTTGATCAAGTCTGGCACAAAGCTTTGATTTCCAAACTACCTTCCTACAGCTTCTATCCTCTGTAACTTCATCCCAAGTTTCTTTTCTGACTTTTCTATTGCTCCTTTGGTAGAGGGTCACTGTTGTTCTAAATCTATTAACAGAGGTGTTCCTCAGGGTTCTGTCCTGTCACCCACTCTTTTCCTATTATCCATCAATGATCTAAATCAAACTTCTTGTCCTCTCCACTCCTGAGCTGATGATACCACCCTGCACTTTTGGACATCTTTTCATAGACATCCAACCCTTCAGGAAGTAAACACTTCACACTGGGAAGCTAGAGACTATCTGACTTCTGATTTTTCAAAAATTTTTCTGATTGGGGCAGAGCAAACTTGGTATTGTTCAATGCCTCAAAAACTTAATTCCTCCAACTGTCAACTCAACACAGCCTTCCAGACAACTATCTCCTCTTCTTCAGTGACACTCAACTGTCCCCCCCTTCTACACTGAACATCCTCAGTCTGTCCTTTACTTATAATCTAAACTGGAAACTTCACATCTCATCTCTAGCTAGGACAGCTTCTATGAATCTAGCCATTCTGAGACATCTCTGCCAGTTTCTCTCACCCCCCAGCTGCTAACTCTGTACTGGGCCTTTATCCGTCAATGTATGTAGTATGCTTCACATTACTGGGGGGGGGGGGTTCCACTCATACCACTATTTTAGACGGTGGAATCAAAAGTTTTTTGTGTTATCAATTTTTCTCTTACTGACTGTCTTCAGCCTCTTTTTCATCACCACAATGTTGCATCTCTTGCTATCTTTTACTGCTGTTTTCATGCTAACTGCTCTTCTAATCTTGCGAACTGCATGCCTCCCCTCCTCTTGCCCCTCCTCCTGCAACCTTGCAGCACAAGACTTTCTTCTTTCTTTCATCCCTATTCTGTCCATCTCTCTAATGCAAGAGTTAACCAGTATTCTCAATCATTCATTCGCTTTTCTGGTAAACTCTAGAACTTCCTGCTTGCTTCTGTATTTCCTCCTTTCTGTGACTTCAACTCTTTCAAGCAGGAGGTTTTAAGACACCTATCCTTCAAATTTCAATGATTCTCTTGACATCTCTTTCAGGACTGACCCCTCAGTGGGATCTTTTTTCCTCTTGTTTCCCTTGGCCAGTGAGCCTTAAAAAAAAAAAAGTCATGTGTACAGTCCTTGCCTTACACCTCTTCTTGTATTCTATTCTAGGAGTTATGAAGCAGTCCTAGCAAGTCTTAGTTATGAAATATGTCATAGCTAGGACAGAATGGAGCATTCTTGTCTTAAATCCACATGGGATGGTAAGACTGAGTCCACCCTGTCTTAGCAGCTTATGACAGATGCTCCTGCTACCAAGATGGCCACCCACAACCACCCCAGCTTAGGAATTATTTACCCAGATAGGATATATTGTATGAATTTATGACACAGAACTCATCAAAAGATACCATGTAGATCATGCAGGTATTCTCTCTGTCACCGATCTAGTAAGAGAAGCCTTATAGAGTGACACAGAAATGTCACCGATCTAGTAAGAGAAGCCTTATAGAGTGACACAGAAAGGAGCAACCCACTTACCTCTGAAATGAAGGTGAACATAACACTTACATATCTTTCTGCTAGGAAGATACAGGTGTGCAGCAGTGATGGCCTTGGGGATTGTTGACAGAGCCAGCCTTGCCACCAAACCACTTGAAAACTGTGTTTACATTGAGGCACTGCTACGGGATCATGTTTGCCACATTTCACACGTCTCAAAGACTGAATTACATTGAGGCACTCCTACGGGATCATGTTTGCCACATTTCACACATCTCAAAGACTGAATTACATTGAGGCACTCCTACGGGATCATGTTTACCACATTTCACACATCTCAAAGACTGAATTACTATTTTACCCACTATTCAGTGTCTCTTCCTCCAATACAGAAAAACACAGGAAATATTTATAGAAGCTGTTAATTAGCAGTACTAAATGGCAGGTTTTGCTTCATCTTTTAGTATTTGAAATGAAGTAGCACTACACATAGCAGACGGTGATGATTGACAGTGTGTCAAGTTACATGTCTTGCTATCCTGCTGTGTCCTTTTTCCTCATTTGCTCCTTGGACCTTTCCACTATACCCAAGGTGGTGTCAAGATACACTTTTGGAATCAGTATTTTAAATACCTGAGAGATGTATTCCTCAAAAAATAAGCCAAAGTAGCCTTCTGCTGCAGTTTTGCTGGGCAGCTGAAGTAACAGCATACAAATGAGGGTTAAACAAATTGTCCACTAATAATGTACTGCACAAATAAGGCATTTAATTATCATATTAATCAACTGTAATACAAACCATTGAAAAGTATGGCTCATATGCTAAATGTACATACAATGTTCATAGGTATGTACAGGAGAACAAAACTGAATACATGTTAACATGAATGAGTGGCAACAGTTATTCACCAATGGGTGATGTCATCTGTAAGATGCATGAGTTCAGAAACTAATGCCCACTGCTAAAACTTCACATAATGCACCCACAGCACCAATGAATCCAGAGGCCCCAGCAACACCAGCAGATGAGGGCTGGATGACTGTAACACCACTGCTGGTGGGTGGATGGCTATGGTCCTCACAGAGGGCCAGACTCTCCTGGAAAGAGGGAAAAAAAAGAAATACAGGGAGGGCTTTTTTTTTTTTTTATGTAGGAGGGACACCACGGAAAAAAAATAATGATAAAAAAAACAAAAACAAACAAACTGAGATGCCAAAAAAAACAAAAACAAACAAACTGAGATGCCAATCCCTGAACAAGGTCCGAAGTAGTAGTCAAAAAATTGAAGCACAAGCATGTTAAAACCTCCCTCTTGAAGGAATTCAAGTCACAGGAAGGTGGAAATACAGAAGCAGGCAGGGAGTTCCAGATTTTACCAAAGAAAGTGATGAATGATTGAGAATACTGATTAACTCCTGCATTAGAGAGATGGACAGAATAGGAGAGAGAGAAAGAAGAAAGTTTTGTGCAGTGAGGCCGTGGGAGGAGGGGAAGGCATGCAGTTGGCAAGATCAGAAAAGCAGTTAGCATGAAAACAGTGGTAGAAGACAGCTAGAGATGTAACACTGTGGCAACGAGAAAAGAGGCTGAAGACAGTCAGTTAGAGGAGAGGAGTTGATGAGATGAAAAGCTTTTGATTCCACCCTGTCTAGAAGAGCAGTATGAGTGGAACCACCCTAGTCATGTGAAGCATACTCCATACATGGATGGATAAGGCCCCAGTACAGAGTTAGCAGCTGGAAGGGTGAGAAAACTAGTGATGTCTCAGAACACCCAACTTCATAGCTGTTTTAGCTAGAGATGAGATGTGAAGTTTTCAGTTTAGATTGTAACTAAAAGACAGGATGTTCAGTGTAGAAGAGAGGGACAGTTGAGTGTCACTGAAGAAGAGGGGATAGTTGTCTGGAAGGTTGTTTTAAATTGATAGATGGAGGAATTAAGTTTTTGAGGTACTGAACAATACCAAGTTTGTTCTGCCCCAATCAGAAATTTTGGAGATATTAGAAGTCAGGCGCTCTGTGGCTTCCCTGTGTGAACTGAAGGGTTGGATGTCTAGAGACATGGAAAAGTGCAGGGTGGTATCATCAGCTTAGGAGTGGATAGGACAAGAAGTTTGGTTTAGAAGATTATAGATGAATAATAGGAAGAGAGTGGGTGACAGGACAGAACCATGAGGAACACCATTACTAATAGATTTAGAAGAACAGTGACCGTCTACCACAGCAGCAATAGAACGGTCAGAAAGGAAACTTGAGATGAAGTTACAGAGAGAAGAATAGAAGCCATAGGAGGGTAGTTTGGAAATCAAAGCTTTGTGCCAGACTCTATCAAAAGCTTTCGATATGTCCAAGGCAACAACAAAAGTTTCACCAAAATCTCTAAAAGAGATGACCAAGACTCAGTAAGGAAAGCCAAAGTATCACCAGTATAGCAGCCTTGACAGAACCCATACTGGTGATCAGATAGAAGGTTGTGAAGTGATAAATGTTTAAGAATCTTCCTGTTGAGGATAGATTCAAAAACTTTAGATAGGCAGGAAATTAAAGCAATAGGACGGTAGTTTGAGGGATTAAAATGGTCACCCTTTTTAGGAACTTTTTAGGAATGTAGGCAAACTTCCAACAAGAAGGAAGGTAGATGTTGACAGAGTTGAAAGAGTTTGACTAAACAAGAGCAAGCACAGAGGTGCAGTTTCAGAGAACAATAGGAGGGACTCGTATAAGGTCCATAAGCCTTCTGAGGGTTATGCCAGTGAAGGCATGAAGTAGTCAGAGGGTGGAAGAGAGGAAGGAACAAGGCCTACAGTAGTGCTTTTAACAAAGGTGAAGAGTTCAGCTTTAGAGATGGATGTGATAGTAGTGCCATCTGACTGAAATAAAGGAGGTAAAAAAGAAGAAAAGTTATTGGAGATATCTTTGACTAGATGTGAGAAGTCACGAGGGGAGTTAGATCTTGAAAGACTGACACTTTCTATAAATGAAGAAGTTTTTGGCTAGTCAGAGAATACACTTGGCATGGTTTTTAGCAGAAATATAAAGCACACAAAATTTTGGTGATGGAAGGCTCGAGTAATTTTTGTGGGCCACCTCTCTATCATGTATTGCACAAGAACAAGCTGTGTTAAACCAAGGTTTGGAAGGTTTAGGTCAAGAAAAACAGTGAGGAACGTACGCCTCCATACCAGACACTATCACCTCTGTCATGCAATCAACACACAGACACAGGTCTCTGACAAGGAAGCAGTGGTCATTCCAAGGAAAATCAACAAAATACCTCCTTAGGTCCCCCCAACTAGCCGAGACAAAATGCCAGAGGCACCTACACTTATGGGTATCCTGAGGAGAGACTGGAGCAATAGAACAAGATACAGATATGAGATTGTGATTGGAGGACTCCAACGGAGAAGAGAGGGTGACAGCATAAGCAGAAGGATTAGAGGTTAGGAAAAGGTCAAGAATGTTAGGCATATCTCCAAGATGGTAAGGAACACAAGTAGGGTGTTGTACCAATTGCTCTAGGTTGTGGAGGATAGCAAAGTTGAAGGCTAGTTCACCAGGATGGTCAGTGAAGGGAGAGGAAAGTCAAAGCTGGTGGTGAACATTGAAGTCTCCAAGAATGGAGATCTCTGCAAAAGGGAAGAGAGACAGAATGTGCTCCACTTTGGAAGCTAAGTAGTCAAAAAATTTCTTATAGTCAGAGGAATTAGGTGAGAGGTATACAGTACAGATAAATTTAGAGAGTGACTCTGTAGCCAGATGGTGGAAAACTCAGAAGATTCAAGAGCATGGGCATGAGAGCAGGATAAGTCGTTGCGCACATAGACACAACATTCAGCTTTGGACTGAATATGGAGACGGAAAGTAGGAGGGAACAGAAATTGGGTTACTGTCAGTTACCTCAGTGAGGAAAAGATGATGAGGTTTAGTAGAGGAGAGGTGGTATTCTACTGATTGAAAATTAGATCTAGGACCACAAATGTTACAGAAGTTAATGAAGAAAAAATAAATAAATAAATAAAAATAATATTATATATATATATATATATATATATATATATATATATATATATATATATATATATATATATATATATATATATATATATATATATAAGCAGTCAATTTCTTCATGTTTATGTCTGTTACATATCTAAACTCAGGAATCTGAGTGGTTGTTCTGTTGCCCTGCTGGCCCCATGAAAGCTGATGCTTTACCATATTTGGTTGTTGTGATTTTTACACTACTGTACTTTAAGTTAAAAATGGTAATAATTTCCAAAATGTAATTTTTTTTTTTTTTGTTCTTTACTTACATAATGTGTCTCCCTCCCTGTCAGGGACTGGCAGTTCTGCAAATGCTGTTAGTGACAGCATCCGTAGGACAACAGTGTAGGTGGTGTCCTCTGGAGGTCCTTCACCTGCATGGAGCTAAGTCCACCTGTTGTAATACTTGAATGCGTAAGTGCTCATCTTGAAGATTTTAATCACTGCAGTGGTCACCATCTCAGACCTGACTGCCACAGGTACTTACTGTACACACTGCTATCTATAATCCAGTGCTTAGCAGGTTCTTGGTTATGGTTATCAACTATCTGGATAAATTTTACACAGCACCAACATTAAATTACAACATGTACACAATAGCAAACTTTGGAGTTGTTTTAAGCATTGCTACCATCAGTCCAACCTAGCTAACCAACCTAACAACCTACCCTAACCTAACTCTTCCTCAACAATGTAGAACATATATTTAACCTCAACAGTGTAGAACATGTTTAAAATAATTTTTTTTTCTAGAAGTTTGGGTCCCAAAGGGTGAGCAGAAAGAAACAATTTTTATCTCCCATTATGCAACAAAGTCATTTAGGGAATTTGGTCATATTACTTAAAGCAGTGTCCAAAACATTAGTTAACTAAATTCCATATGCAGTTTACAGTTTGGTCAAGATAAAATAATAAGCAAATATGCTGCTAGTGGGCAAATTTTTACTCTCACCAGTTTTCTAATGTGGATGAAACTATTTATTTCTCGTATTTTTTTGCCTGTTTTGAATCAATATGGTTCTTGTTTTTATGGAAATCATGAGCCATTACTTTTTACTCCCTGACCCACCATCCCCTCAGAAACTAATTATTTGCAGTAAACAAAAGCAGTTAATACAAAACAGACCGATATGTACAAGAAAAAGGTAGATTGGCCCTCACAAATAAGCAGCCACTCACTGTGGCCACCAGCCAGCTGTCACACACCACCACCTAATCCAACCAAGTTAACCAAACTAACCTATGTAATCTAACAGAACGAAATAACATAACCTAACCAAACAAACCTAAACTAACTTGCCTCCCAAAAATAGATGTTTAAAAATTGCCATCAGCATTATAAATAATTTGCAGTGGGTAAATATGGGTTTAAATTACTCAATGACAATCTCTATCTGATGAGAAAAGTAAGAAAAGCCATGTTGAGACTGGTGAAAGAGTGAAAGAATTCCCTACTGTGTGGCCTGGAACCATAAGCCATAACTTCACTCACTGGCAGGAGCACTCACACCTGTTTGGTTATATCACAGCAATTCCATCCCTATAGCTCTCTAGGCCCCTGATGTGTCAACCACACCATGCTAGGTTCGCAACTATGCTAACAAGAGTGTGATAGGCAAAGCTGATGAACTCACTAGTGCCTGTAGCATGATGATGTTCTGCAACAGCCTTGCTCTTCACGTGGCTCCGTAGGTCCTTAAACTTCCTCAGAGCTACCCACTCGGCTGACTGCGTTCACACGTGCAGCCACCTCCTCCCAAGTCTTGTTCTTTTCTGTGGTGATTCTATTGTCCAGCCTTTCCAGAATCACTGCAGCCTGATTTTACACCTCCTCCACCAAGGCTAAGGTCTCGGTGTCAGTGAACCAAGGTCTTATTTTCTTAGGAGGTTTGCTGGCCATGACTGGAATACTATGATTGGTGGCTGTGGGCACATAACAGTTTGTAAACAATGTCTTATGGCATTCTTGGTGATAACACAAAGCCTTCCTGTGATTGGCTGCCTTGTGTGTTACGTTGAATCAGTGACATATCGCCTCCGGCAGCCAATGAGCACTCTTAGATGCATCCTGATGCTTCCTCCTCTGGGCAGCAATGACTGCTGCCACTGCTGCTGCTTGATCAAGGAGTGAGGATCCACACTTCCAGATTCTAACAATGCAACACCAGACATCCCTGTAAAGGATTGACATTGATGATTGACAAAATTTAAAACCCTTTGAGGGAATGAAATGCAATAAAACTCAAGTGAAGACATGATCATCTTTATATTTGACCTTATAACTCTCCTTAACAAATGTTCCTTTGTCAAAACCTTAAATTACTGAAAGACATGTGATGGGAATATAGAAAAATGGGTATGTAAAATCTTTAGGAAGTAAAAAAAACTTCATATGAAAGAACAAGATCTTCCAAATGAATTTATCTGAGTATGTTATGTTAACTTATGAAGTAATAATAATAATAATAATAATAATAACTATTCTCATTAAAAAAGTTATTGAAAACCCCAATACCTAAATCCCAATACCTAACATTACAGCACTTAAAGGATACATCAATACTTATACTACGATTGCAATGATGCTAATAACATACTGTACACCATGTTACAAGTGCAGATTGCTCCTTAAGAAATTAGAAAAACTATTGGGCTGTTTTGCACACTATTTACCTAAACATGTGTAGCACCATCCTCAAAAACAAAGATAATTTCTTCATCACACCTGAACTTGTACTTTGCATGAACAAAACATATTTGAATTGTGTTGATCTATTTATGTAATAATTTGCTATATACATATTATGTAACCTAACAATTTCCACATCCATACATTCTAAAAGAACATGAAATTCTCCTACTACCTCAGCATTACACTTGTTATATACCCTATCTTCTCTACTGATACCTTGATACCTACCAACATTTACAGGAAGTCCATTATTACAAGTTTTAAATTTAGTCACTAATAATCTGTCACCCTTTGTTAACTTTTCTAAATATTGTTCTCTGCCAAAATCTGTCTTAAACACCCTATAATTACTACTTAATGATTTTGTTTCAAAATTATGATGCCAAGTTACAAGCCACTGATCTTTCAATCTCTGTTCCACAGCTTTCTTCAACCATCTTGAATTAGGAACATCTTGCAACAACCACATACCAAACATTCCACAGTCATTACAAATATTCTTTATACAAGCTAACCATGGAGAAGTATAAAGCCCTAACCTATCCAGCTGCAATAGACATTGGTACATTACATAACACAATTTAGTATTTTTACCTGAAATTAGCCTAGACCAATAACCTATCATTTTTTCTTTATATAAATATCAAGTGGAAATACACCCAGTTCACCATACACCATGTCATTACAAGTATTCTTATGAACACCCAAAACCTGTTTTAGAAATTTCATGTACATATACTCTAACTCCCTAGCAATATGGTAACCCCAAATTTCAGATGCATAAGTCAATATAGGTAACACCGTGGCGGTAAATAATTCGAGTTGTATATCCACTGGCAAGTCAAACTTCCTACACTTACTTATTTATTAATGAGTACATTGCTCCTGTGGCTGTCTCTTTTAGCTCCAGCTCACCTTTGTGAAACCTCCAATTATAATTTAATAACACTCCAATATACTTATACTCTGTCACTACTTCATTGTTTTTACCACCAAATTCCAATTCATAGATAAATTTTCTCTTCCCTACTTTTGTTTTGTTACAATTTAGCTTCAATTTCCATTCATTACAATATAAATTCAGAGCAACCAGTGCCTGCTTCATTCCATCCTCACTGTCACACAAAATAACTGTATCATCTGCATACATAATAACAAATAGTTTAAGGTACATGTTTAAGAAATCATCACCAAAATTTACATAACTGCAATTATATTCAATTAATTTACTTTCAATATCATTCAAATAAAAAGCTAAAAGCACTGGTGATAAATTTTCCCCCTGTCTTAACCCTACATTGCAAACAAAGGTGTCCGAAATCTCCTGGTTAAGCATGACACATGATTTGATATTATCATACATATTTTTTATTACATTTAGAATTTTCCCTTGCACCTTTTCCTTCACAAGCTTACACCATAAACCTTCACGCCATACCATATCAAAGGATTTCTTGTGATCAACAAATAAACAAAATAGCTTTCTCTTTTTCCAGTTAAATAATCAATTACACATTTCAACAAAAATATATGATCCAGAGTGGAATATCGATGTCTAAAGCCCGCTCGTGTTTCATTAATGATAGATAAGGTGTTTGAATAATCATAAGTCTTTCATTAAGTATGGAGGTGAAGAGCTTCCCCATGCAGCTAAGTAAGGTGATGCCCCTGTAATTACTAACATCCTGGATGTCTCCCTTGTTTTTATAGAGTGGCACTATTGTACCCTGTTTACAACAGGAAGTGTACTTTGTATCTTACATTTAATTCTTGCATGTAGTCCACAGTGTACATCAGTGTGTGTGTATTAACCTAGCCGTATTGTACAGGGCACGAGCCAAAGCTCATTTTGTCCTGTCTCCATAACCATATTTATCTGGTTTGTCTTTAAACACTGTTAACCACAACTACTTTTTCCTTCAAATCATTCCAGATTTCAATAGTTCTATATGGGAAGCTGTATTTCTTGACGTTGCTTGAACATACACTCCTTTATTTTCTTCCCATGCCTCCTTGTCTGTCTCTCTCCCTGCTCCATCTGTGGTGCCAAGTCATTTCTGTCTGTTCTTTCTGTATTGTTTACTATTACTAATTTGTACATTGTTATCAGGTCTCCTCTTTCTCTTCTCCCTTGTAGTGTTGGTAATCCCATCTCTTCAAGTCTTTCTTCATAGCTTAAGTCTTTTAATTCTGGTACCATCTTTGTCGCTATCCTCTGTATTCTTTCCAGTCTCCGTATGTCTTTTTTTCTACGTGGAGCTCAAACTACTGCTGCATGTTCAATTTAGGATGTATCATGCTTATTATAACTTGCTTCATAATTTCTTTATCTAAATAGTTAAACACCACCCTAATGTCTATCAACAAGCTGTATATAGAGCTAAATATTCTGATTATGTGCCTTTCAGGTGATAGTGTGTCCTGAATCATTACTCAAAAATCTTTTTCCTCATTACTTTTTGTTATTATTTCTCCTCCCATTTTGTAATTCCATGGTCTCTTTTTACTTTTTCTATTTCCATCATGTGGCATTTTCTGGCATTAAATTCTAGTTTCCATCTTTGGCTCCATGCATGTATCTTGCCAATATCCTTTTGTAATTCCTTGCTGTCAGTTTCATTCTTTATTTTCATTATTTTTGCATCATCAGCAAAAAGATTTATATAACTATATAGATGCCCTGTCATATCATCTACATATATCTGAAACATAATAGGTGCCAACAAAGACCCTTGCGGTACCCCACTTGTCACTTTCTGCTAACTTGAATTAGCATCTCTAATTACTGTTCTCACTTCCCTCCCTTGTAAATAATCCTCCATCCATCTCAATGTTGCTCCCTTTAGTCCTTCTCCATTCTCTAGCTTCCACATGAGACTTTTAAGGGGAACTTTATCAGATGCTTTTTAGAGATCCTGGTGTACCGGATCAACCGATCTCTCACTTCCCTCCCTTGTAAATAGTCCTCCATCCATTTCAATGTTGCTCCCTTTAGCCCCCCTCCATTCTCTGGCTTCCACATACGACTTTTGTGGGGAGCTTTATCGGATGCTTTTTTGAGATTCAGGTATACCACATCAACCCATCCGTCCCTCTCTTGCACTCCATCTATTACTCTCATGTAGAAGCTCAGTAGATTTGTGACACTGGATCTTCCTTTCCTGAATCCAAATTGCTTTTCTGTAATAATCTTTTCATCTTCTCAATACTGCACCCATCTGTCTTTAATTACTATTTCACAAAGCTTGCTTACAATACTTGTTAGTAACACTGATCCATAATTTAATGTTTCCATTTTATTTCTCCCTTTGTGTATTGGCACTACATTAGCTCTTTTCCATTGCCTTGGTTCCTGAGGCATTACTAGTGTTGTGATTAACAAGTAGTTTATCCACATGAAGATTTGTATGTTCAAGTATAAGAACTGGACATGGAGATGAGTACAGCAAATGTTGGAGTTGCAAGGGATGTGCGTTCTGGAAGGTTCTTTGCAACTCGTTTTGCTCAAAACTCATCATAATTTTTTGGTAACATTAAAAAAAATTGCATATTCCACAATGTAACGCCACACCAGATCTTGTCGTACTGCTGGCGGAGGTAGAAGGGAGTGGGCCCATATTCTTCATTGAGATATGCAATGTGTCACAGTTAAGACGGATGTGTATCACAACTTTGAACACTTTTCATAATACATTTATCAGAAGTCTGTCATAAGTGTCTTGCCAGATGTAGCGCCTACTTATTTTAAAATACTACATGACAAAATATAAGGTGTTATTTGCAACATTTTATACCGTATTTGATGGCTCATAAGACGCACCTTTTCTCCCCTCCCCTAAAAAAAAAAGTGTCATGAAATGAGCCTGCGTCCTATGAGGCCAAGGTTCAGCACTGAGGCAGTGGTTGGTGGTAAGACTATGGCAACAGAGGCTCTGAAATCAAACCCCAGAAATCTTCGCACTGTAAACAAAGTGATGATTTATACTACACCACAAAACAAGTCTTTCTTTCAAGGTAACAATATATATTAGGTCATACTTACCGGTAATTTACACAGAATGACGCCAGTCAGGAAGGATTTGCCCAAGTGACCATGCACACGCATTGCATGTACCAAAACAAACACGTGGTCGGTTACGCGCCTAACCCGGTGACACGGGCAAGCTTCACTGCGTTCTTAATACTGTGATGCCGTTACTCCTTGAGGTAAGACGCACTTTCATACAATTAAAATTACACCTATCTTTTGACATTCTTATGAACAAACTTTATTAACCCCGTAGTCTCTCACAGTCGCTGCCGACGCCATATGCCAGGTACATGTTTACACCTCACAAGAGGATTAGTAAGTAGGCTACTAGCAAATATTAAAGTTTTTAGATGCAAAATATTGGGATCTAATAATGATCTAAATGCATGTGAGAGTCTTCAAATGTCAGGTGAAATACTGCACTTCATATTCAGAGCTTAAGTCCGCTCATTTATTTATTTATTTTTATTTATTTATTTATTAATATTTAATTATTTATTTATTTACTTTTTTTTTATTTCAATGTCTGGCAAAACTGGATGCGTCTTATGAGCCCATGCGTCTTATGAGCCATCAAATACGATGTTTTACAAATAATTCCTGTGCTTATGTGTGTTTGGAGAAAAGGTACAGTGGATAAAACAGTGATTCATTCATTGAAATGTTATATTAAGTGCAATTCCATTAAAGCGCCTCATTGTAAACAATCATCTGAGTTGTTTTACAATGGTGAGAAATAAAATGCAATGAAAACCTGCAAAATAGGATTTTTTTTCTTTCCCAGAATGTAAGACTATACTAATTAGTAATACTATACCCCCCATACCTCATTAGCACTGAGGCACAGCAGGTGCACAACACAATGAAGTGCATCAGAAAAATATCTCAAAGTTTATATTGAATAATGAAAAATAAGAGAAAAAAATCACTGAATCTTTTACAAAACTGACAAGACTACTCTTCCTTCATGACCTGTGGTGAAGGCTGGAACTTTGCACTCCCTCAGCCCTCTCTCTCCACACCCTGATGCTCCTGCTCCCACAAGCTTTACTGGACGCATACACGGTCCCTCTTTTCTTTTTAACAGTATAAGGAGCATTTGTATGTACTCAAAAGTTGTTTTGATGATGTTCTGCATCACTTGAAACACTCAGAACATTTATTTTTGAATAGATTATTCCTTCCTCGGGGACGATGTTGTTGTGTTCTGGCCACCTTGGCTGCCATAAAACAACTAATTTGGTCCATAGTGCCAATCTTAAACTTACGGTTGGCAAAGGGAACAACACTGAGCACAATTTCATTCTGCAAGTAAGCTGCTTGTATCTCTGAATGCTTGTAACTCAGACACCCACTGCATACTATACATAACACGTATGTATTTGTTTTTACTACTTGTGATGCCAATGGTAGGAATGCGTGACCCATACGCAACTCAAAGAAATAATGCGTGAAAGTCAGGAAGGTAAGAATTTATGACTCAGCGTGAGACTCCAGGATCACAAAAGTCAGATACAGTGACTCTCCTCTCATGGAGGTACTGCAGGTTGTCTCTGGCTTGCCTCACACACCCACTTCACTCAGCACCTCATCCACCTCCCACCCTCACAACCTTGCCTCTCTGTGTCTTCCGTCTGCCAGCCTGCCTTCTTTTCTCCAGTATTTGTTTTCAGTATAGCATTACAGCTCTCTTTCAGTTTCATCTAGTGTCATCCTGATCATATTTATGCTTTCTTCCCTAACACTGCTCAGCTCTTTCATTCTTTTTATTACACACCTCCCACTCTGGATGCACATCACTCAAGCATGCTACCTGGGCTCTCTCTCTCTCTCTCTCTCTCTCTCTCTCTCTCTCTCTCTCTCTCTCTCTCTCTCTCTCAGACAATAGGATTCAGTAAGTCTGTAGCAATACCTGTGATGTTTGCAACTGCACTTGTGACATAGTGAAATTTGTCTGCTGTCAAGATCTTCATGAAAGCAGAGACTAATGGGGACACCATTAAGGGAGTGAAGAGCTCCGCAGCAAGGTGTTGTCTGACACAACAAAGATGGGCATATTTATTAATGGCAAATCTCAACCCCCAGGAAGCAACTGTTGAAGATAAATTGATCCTTCTATGCACGATTAGTGAGAACAGAGCAAGGCCAGGCGATGTAGTGGGGAAGCACAGGCACAGCTGAACCCAACATCAGTCCGCCTGTGAACCTGTAACGATTATGATCGACGTGTGACAAGTGGAATCGCAGTGTGAAAAAAAAAAGAAAACATACCTTATTCATTCCAAAAATTACTGTGGTACAAACATAAGGCTTCTAGATTCCTAATGGCTGCAAATGCCTACAATTAAATCAGATTAAATCGGACTTGGAGATAATTGAAAAAAAATTGAAAAAGAAATGCATTGAAACCTTCTGTTCCTCAAACCAAAGTGTATGAAATTCAGCAAAAAACTGATTCCCACACTAAATCAGAAGGTACACTCCATGCCCCAGTCTGCCCGCCAACCAAACTGATGGAAACTTGCAAGTCAACCCAAAAGGAAGCTACTAATCAAATGCAGTGTGTTCCCTGAGGTCTTAAGGGGAGGAGGCACCTTAAAAAATTACGTTTTTCGACCCGGAGGTTAAAAATTGAGTTATTAACATCATAGTCACCCTTAACATGTCTGGCATTTTCTGTGAAAACCACAAGTTGATACCATTACTCCTTATATTTTAAAAAATCACCTTTATTTACCATTATTAAAGAGCTTTAAATGTCCCGCGCGCCACGTGCTTGCCACGTGCTCGGTCACCTGGCTTACAAATTCGTAAATTTATTTATTTATTTATTTATTTTTATTTATTTATTTATTTTTTTTAATATATGTGGAGGTTCAGTTAGCAACACCACTGATGAGCCACGAGGGACTCAAAGGAGGGCTGGCCACTGCGGTCAGTCCTGCCAGAGGTCAGAATGTGTTTATGCTCTGCTATCCAAGGCTACTTCATTTTCATTTGTATTTGGAAGCATGCCTCGTTATAATAAAGCAAAGCGTGCACGGATAGATGCGCCAAACAAGATGACGGAAAAGAATAATAATCAAGAGGAGTTGCGTTGTGGCAACAGGTCGCCACCACACGCTGCCTTTGTTTCACCACCACCACCACCACCATAACATTCTCATCTATGGGCTAAATGCAGCAAAACTAAGTATGTTGGGACCAAAAGAGTCAAATCTGTTGCCGCTGTGACCGTATTACATCACAACTTCGGGTACTTGAATCCAAGTTTACTAACTCATAGTGGGTTGGTGCCTCACAGAACACTCGCTGGGTGAGGCATTCAAGAAAGCAGAACAACAACTCCTGTACAGAAGAGGACTGAAAAGAAGCCCCATTCAAGAGAAGGAAGTGAAGACTACCAGCCAGGCAGCTGCCAATGATCCTGGCGACAAAGAGGAGCGTGGCGCCCTCTGATAAACTCACCTGCGAGTGACTAATATCCTGTCATGCAGGAGGGGACCAGGTGCCAGTTAGCCCTCAATATGATCATAAACGATGGTTTCCTTTTGGTTATATAATTATTATCCTAATGCATGTAAAATTTTACCAGAAAAACCCAACATATGGAATTACACACACTTCTCAGAAGAAAACGGCTCGTATCTCAAAACTTAAGTTTTTCATACATGAAGTGTTTCTCCCTCGTTGTCCTACAAGATAATGGAAATGTAAAGGTATTGCTGGAAAGAGGAAACAACGGGATATTTTTCCCCAAAGAGATTTTCAAAGAAGGCTCGTCATACTGTGCTAGGTTTTCTTTTTTTTGTGTCAAAAAAAAAAAAGTTTGAAGAAAAAAATCTTAGTTTTTATTTCAGAACGAAATGTCTAATAAAAATCTATCTTTGGGGAAGTGAAGATACATGTATGTATATTATCGACACTAAATTTTATAGGAATTGGTTGAAAAACAAGTGAGAAGAAATTTTATCGGTCACTTTTTTTGGGGGGGGTTAAAAAAAAAAAAACTACAAAAACTAATCGGCGAATTTCAGCGAAAATTGGGAATTTGCTTTTGTAGGTACTAAGGTACACACACACACACACACACACACACACACACACACACACACACACACACACACACACACACACACACACACACACACACACCAAAATCATGAAGATCAGACATATGAACGTCAGCTCTAAGAGTAAGAGGCGTCCACTCCCCTTAACTCGGCAGTCCGCTACACCCCCACATGCAAGGCTCACCCTCCCGTCCTACAGAAACACCTAGCACTGGAAGCCATAGCGACTGTCTCCACTACCATCGATTCACTGCACCACATGTACAGTACACGGATGGGTCTGTGCAGGCAGACGGGATGGCAGGATGTGCAATCTTTTCTCCTGACACGGAACCACCAGAAGCGTGCTGGATTGGCCATCGGCTGCCGCCTCACTCCAGCTCCACATTGTGCAAGCTGCGCGATGTCTTGGATGCTGTGAGTCTCCTCTGTCAGAGAAGCCTCAGCGGTGTTGTCATGTGCGACTCACAGGCAGCTCTTTTTATGACTTAAGAACATAAGAACAAAAGAAATATGGGAAGCTGCAAGAAGCCACCTGGCTTACACGTGGCAGTCCCAGTATGAAATATACCTACCTATTTCCACCTATCATCCCCATCCATCAACCCGTCTAATCTTCTCTTAAAGCTCCCTAATGTCTTAGCACTAACAACATGATTGCTGAGTCCGTTCCACTCATCTACCACTCTATTTGAGAACACCTACACTATATAGGCACACGACATTGCAACACCATTCACAGACAGCACAAATATCCAATACGTAGACGACATCACACATATCATCACATATGCAGGTAAATCATAAAATATCTTCGCAAACAAAATATAAAGAGAAATGTAAAAAAAAAACATCAACAACCACGAAAACAAATGAAAAATCAAAACAAACACACAAAAATTCACATTACTGCCTATAACAATGAAAAAGATGAGGCCAG
The DNA here is from genome assembly GCF_035594125.1 of Scylla paramamosain. Lineage (NCBI taxonomy): Eukaryota > Metazoa > Arthropoda > Malacostraca > Decapoda > Portunidae > Scylla > Scylla paramamosain. The sequence goes on along the minus strand of NW_026973682.1, from coordinate 925,805 downwards.
TCACCATAGACGGGAACAACATACCATACACAAAAGACGCTGAAATATTGGGGCTTAAGCTGGGCACACACGGATACTCAAAACACATAAAGGACATCACTAAATGCACTAAACACTAACATCAAACTACACCTTGTAAAAGCGTGCGTACTACCATTACTTACCTACCCAGCACATGCTCTAAACGCAATCTCTACATCACATTCACTATCGTTACAACGACAACAGAACAAAGCACTACGCTTCGTTTATAATGAAAAATACACATACACCAAAAATTCCAAAGAACTGCACGCACTCGCAAAACTAGACCCAGTCATTAAAACACTATACGCAAGAGGAAACCAAATCAAACACAAACTAATGCACACACTCACTCAAGGCCTTCACGTACACAAGCACAAGACACGAGCACGAACAGGGAAGGCAACACGCCTGGTTCAAGACACCAGTCAACACTATGTCAAAGGCATCACCGAGATCATTATACACATAAACCTTTCAAAATTGATACTATTCATACACTCACATGAGTATCAGACATTGCTCATACATTTTATTTATTTATGAATTAACTCAATTTGTAACGGTGTCACATAATCAATAATAATAAGTATTGTATTTATAATGCCTTGCCTGGTTAGCAATATAAGTGTATGTATATATATATGCATAAGTGTAGCTAGTGGCTGTTGGCGGATAAGGGTGGGGCCGACATGATCACGCCACCCTACGTCACACACACACACACAAACACACACCATGGAACTTTCCATACTCCTTTTATTGCCATGGATAAGTAATCAGTAGCACCTACATTACAGTATCTAAGTATTCTCCATAATTAATCTCTCCCTAATGTATTTTGGCATGTATTACTCTTAGCTATAAGTAGCTTTTCCCTTGCCTTATTTATGTAATTAGAGAGTTATAATTATGAATATATTCATGTACTGTGAGTGCGGTCAACCCGCCCCTATTTCTACTGTCAACCCTTTTTGAAGGCGCTAAGCGTCCCTTGTGCCGGCTCCGGCAGTCTCTTGCCAGGGTGTAACGCTGCACCACGCAGAGGACATCCGTTGTCCCGTAGCGCCACACCCTTCTCCACAACTCTGTACATATATCTAAATATACATATTTTTATACGTTCACCTTTGACATTCACCTGAAAACCACAGAAACTCACCACGAGTGACTTTACCTATTATACAAAGGTAAGAAACTAATGAACAGTGTCCAGCGGCAATTGATAATTAAAACCACTCTGGAACAAGTTAAAGACACAAACGCCACTCAATTAATTCACGCTAACTCTCAAAACTTATATCAAAATATATATTATCATTCAACATTGACGGTTATTCCGTCATTTTTCGCTCTACGACTTTCCTTCATATTTTCACCCAACCTTAATCTTGTACTCTTTACCGTCTTCTCTCACCCTCACTGTCTATTCCCTCCACAACACCAACACTAACAAAAAAGTTGTATATAGCAAACATCCGCCAAATTGGGGGTGACAGAGTGGCACAGGGGACAGGAGGTGTAGTGAGGCTTGTCTGTCAAACCCACAACTTGCCACAGCGGTCGGTGGCCAAGTCTCAGCAACGCCGACGCCACATTGTGTTTTGGGACCCACAGCTAGGTCCCGATGGCGGTACTTGAAGCGACGGTGACGCAATGCATCAGGTTACTATTACCATCTTCAGGAGGATCAAATTGATGCCTTCGTCAGAAACATAGCCAAGTTATTTTTCCCCTCCGTTGCTGCTGTTACCATTAGTATTGTCATAGTCCTGTGAAATGACGAAATATAAATGCAAAAACTTGTAGAAAGCTGAAGGTTGGAGAGCTTTATAAATAATATGTAAAGAAAAAAAAACATTAAATGTAACATTCTTGCTTTTTCCCTCGGACGTTCAGTTGGTTTAGTGGTGGTTAGCCTGATACTTCCTTCACTTGCACCTGAATTACTGGGGTTCTCAGGGGTAATAATTTGAGGTATCACGATGAACTTCCTGTAATTCATAGCCAGTGTTGTGCTGCTTATCCTCAATGTGTTTATCAGTGTCTTCAGTCTCACTGTTATCCTTACCGACAACTGGTATTTCTGCGTCACCCACTAACACCTCCCCCCCTCTCTCTCCCACGTGTCAGTCACCTCATAGACCAAAATATTCCCGAAAACATAAGTACTCACAAAATTAAAAAGGTTCTAGTTGAAGTTATGAGTGTTTTTACGTATGCTCTTACGGTTCTAGTGACATATTAATAAGTTTGTACACTATTAACAGGAGAAACATTCTTGGGAACCGGGCTAATTACCTCCTTGGATTAGAAAATAGTCGTGGTGAGACAGCAAAGCGTTTCAGAATAGCTGTGTCTCCCAGACTCGGCACCAATTCCTCGGTAGAAGAACAAGGCGTTAACAAAAGACTAGAAAATCTTAAGTCAAAACACTCAACATCCCATTGACCTTCCAGTTAGATTGTACGAGAAATTCTACCCAGCAGAACTTGTCATCCCCCTCTCCTCCATCATTAGCGTGTCCCTCAGACAAAGAAAATGTCACTGTGTGGAAGACACCTTATTGTAAGTCTGCCCCATCCCTAAGACCAGGAATCTCACCACTCTGAATCAGCCTCGGCTCACAGCTATCACTCATGCCCAGCATGAGTCACCCCCATACTGGGAACCGCCTTGTCGTGGTCGGGGAGGGGGGTGAGTGCGTGTCCCTATGAGCTGACGAGCAAAGCTAGAGGGGGCCTCGGCCCCTGCTCTGTCCTACTTAAGGGGTGAGGGCCACCCATGCTAGCAAGGTCGCCACTGAGGAACCAGACTAAATGGTTCTCGGAGTTGGGCTGCCAGTACGGGTCAACGGTGCCGCTGTAGCAGTCCACCAGCCAGAGAGGCCACCTTTTGAGGTCGTCCTGTGTTGGATGGTTGGGTGTCTGGGCTGGGATGCGTTGCTCGGGGTAGGTCTTAGCTCTGTCGTGGACAAACTTTTGAGTCATGAGGGGCCACTTTTTCAAATGAGTGGCCCCCATGGGGACGAGGTACCCTTTCGCGGCTGCCAGCGCTCGCTCCCCTCGTAGTCCCAGTAGGTGGTTTTCCTTGGCCTCTAGAGCCATTTCATTTTTGTAATATTCTTATGGGTACAGTTAAAAGTTCATCTGTTCCACGAGGGGCGGCCTCGAGACGTGTTCCCTGGACACGAGGTAACCATGCGTGAGTGAGACGCATGCATGTGACCGTCCGGAGACAGGCCTGTGCAGTCTTTTGTTTTTAGTATCAGTATTTTAATTTTTAACCTGCCATCTTTGCTGCTTGGAACGTTTTGCAACAGTGCAATCACGATGTTGCGGCGCGATAAATAAAAAATCAATCAAACAGTCATCCCCAGCCTCATCTGTGAAGGCCCTGTGTTCAAGAGGGCTCATGATGCCGTAACCTCCCATCTAGACCCACAGCAGTTTGGCAGCGTCAGATCCTCCTCTATCGCTCACTGCCCGATCGGCTGACTGGACTGTGTTTACCAACTGATCAGAGGAAGGTAGATGCGGGTGACTCTCTCCTTCGCTGACTTCACAAAAGCCTTTGGTCTTAATTGTTAGCCACACATTCACTCTACAGCAAGCAATCAACACAGGCGGGTAACCTCCTCTCACTTCCCGGCTATCGGACTTCCTTAGTGACAGCCACCAAATTGTGCGCTATCGCTCTGTCTTATCACCCTGCTTGTCCTGACACGTGGTGTTCCCCAGGCTACCAATGTGGGCCCTCTCTGTTTCCTCATCCTGATTCATGACGCTCTTAGGAACACAGGTCACAAATGGAAGTACGTGGATGACTCCACACCTCACTCTAGAACTAACTGTCCTTGACGACTTCCTTCACTGGGCAGGAGAGAGTGATGTCACACTCAACCCCACTAATATGACCTTGTAGTCTGGCAGGAATGGCAACTCGTGATCTGCCACCGTGTGTGTGTGTGTGTGTGTGTGTGTGTGTGTGTGTGTGTTGTGAAGCAGTAAATGTGCCCCCTTGAGGGGTAAAAATGTGGAGTGTGGCAAGTAAACGCGCAGGTGTTGGTCTGAATAACAATTGATCATCTGGTCAGCCTCCCTGGCTCAGTGATGAGACGGTCATTCTGCGTTAACTCCGTGTCACGATAGAGTAAATAAGAGGAAATGGTACTTCTTTGATTATTAGGTGTGTGTGTGTGTGTGTGTGTGTGTGTGTGTGTGTGTGTGTGTGTGTGGGGTCTGGAGGTTTGTGTGTGAGGGTATCTGTGTGCGTCTGTGTGTGCTCAAGTGTGCTCGAAGTCTATAATATTCAGGTGGTAAATCTCTCTCTCTCTCTCTCTCTCTCTCTCTCTCTCTCTCTCTCTCTCTCTCTCTCTCTCTCTCTCTCTCTCTCTCTCTCTCTCTCTCTCTCTCGAGAGAGAGAGAGAGAGAGAGAGAGAAAGAGAGTTTACACATACACACACACACATTAGCGGCATGGTGTTCACACTCCTGGGTAATGACACCAATGCTCATGTCAGCAACTGTTTAGATCAATGACGCTGACACAAACTCATTCCTTGAACCTTTGCACTCATGCTGACGCCACCACTTCCTTTCTTCGACGCGTCAGTATATATATATATATATATATATATATATATATATATATATATATATATATATATATATATATATATATATATATATATATATATATATACATATATATGGTGTAAAAGGACGTGTATGGACAACGCAGGTGTGGAGTTAGAGCAAGTTTGGCGGAGTGAGGTTTATTGTTGCAACGTTTCGCCGTATGACTGACGGCATTTTCAAGCTAAAATATAAGAACGAAGATATAATACAAGGTAAAAGAACACATACAAGTATAATACGTAAAAAACGAATAAAAAACTTATATAAAAAAGTAACAATGGATAAAATGTAAAATAGATGAAAAGATAAAGAAAAGAGGAAAAGAAAATATTTGAGAACTACATATAAAAAAATAAAATAGGAAAGAGAGAGTGGTTACCTGATGTGGAAGCGTGTTGGAGGTGGACTGAGGGAAGAAGAGACGAGAAAGGAAGAGGAAAACAAAGAATACTGCTTCGAAGCGCCATATGAAAAACCGAGAGGGCAAGATGTTGGATTCGTCCTTTTTATGATTAATGATTCAAGTATTTTAGTGTCACTATTTGAGTTTCCTCTGGCTAGAATTTTGAAATCATCCACAGGAAACTGCTCATTTAAAGTACTAAAATCTTCACTTGTGTATATATATATATATATATATATATATATATATATATATATATATATATATATATATATATATATATATATATATATATATATATATATATATATATATATATATATATACTCATTAGAAGCGCATCTTTTTTTCACTGCACCTAAAGATTTTCTTTTCTGCCGGAGAGATCCATCTCTAGCATCCTCCTTCCAACTTACCGCCACCCTCCCCCCACCCCCCGTCCCGTCTCTTTTCCTGACATGACCAAACCACCTCAGTCTCGCTTCTGGAACTTTGTCCCCAAACTTCAATACCTCACACAGGAGTGTACGTGTAGGTGCAGGATTCTTGTTAAACTATCAGTAACATCACTGAAACGCTCATAAAAAAAAAGTAGCATCCTCTGGAGCCTGTTCAAAATTATATTCCTTATTTAGACTATCAACACAGTTATGAAAACTTCCTTGGGAATCCACAATCCTGCAGTGCTGCTTGATATTGGTATGGGATTTTTTAAATCACCCCCGGATCATGGAAGCATCCTTCAAACTCCAAATAACTTCCACTACAATTTGCTGAGGTCGAAGAATCCTTGTTAAATATAAGATCTAATGATATTTCTTTGAGACTGCTAAACTATCACTAACGTTATCAAAGCACACTTGAAAACTCAACTACAGTTTATTAGAAGTAACTGAAATAAGACCAGTAAGACAAGAATGCGGCTGGAGATCAGAAAGACTCAACCGGAAAACTATGGGACTCTGAGCTTCTATTAAGCGTGTCATTATCTGTGGATGTCCTTCCTGCGGTCCTCAGCACTCTGCCACCACCGGCGACACCCGCTGCCCCGCACGAACCACGAATGAATGTCTGGGTAGCTGCCATTCCCGTCCCGGTCCCGCACTGCCCCGAGCACCCCAGCCTGCTCCATGGGGCTCCTGCCAACACATGCAAGATGAAAAGATCGTAAAAAAAGAGAGCATGTACCAAGATTTTGTAATGCTTTGTTCTCTCATAAGAAAAATATTCAAATTTTCCAAGTGAACATATATCAGTTGTGTTTTGATGGATGCTTTCTCAGGCTGATGGTGCGAAATTCCTGCCTATGTATCACCAGAGCCATGAAAACACCCTCTCTCACCCACACCCAACAGCAGCAGCTGGACAGTGTGCAGAAGAGGGTGTGCAGGGTCACCCTTGGCCCTGCCTACACGAACTGCGATGACGCCCTGGCCACCCTGAGTCTGCCCAAACTGTCGGCAAGAAACCGAAAAGCCCTGGAGAAATTTGGGAAGAGCGTGGTGCGCCACCCACGCCTACATGCTGCGGCCAGACGCGCCTCGCCCGGTCCGTGCCACGGGACACCACAACCTGATAACGCCCCTAAAGGCGGCGCGCACGGACCGATACCGCCTCTGCGCGATTCCCGCCATGGTGCGTCACATTAAAAGTTAGTTCATATCTGTACATTAACCTTATGTTTGATGTTTAACCTCCCCAACAAACCATTGTGGATTTTCTGTACAAATACTGCAATATCAATAAACCGTCCAATATTATTATTATTATTATTATTATTATTATTATTATTATTATTATTATTATTATTAGACACACACACACACACACACACATACAGGATCACAAACAAACAAACAGACAAACGAACAAACAAGTTCATGAAGTTCTGATTTGTGCACGTAGATTGGCTTACAAACACACACACACACAAACACACATAAAAAAAAAAAAAAATGGCAGTTTAAGGGTTAAATTCCAACTATACAGCTCTGTGACTCGTCTCTGATCGGCGACACACACACACACACACACACACACACACACACACACACACACACACACACACACACACACACACACACACACACACACACACACAGGTCTGTGACTCCTCTCTGATCGGCGACACACACACACACACTCACACACACACACACACACACACACACACACACACACACACACACACACACACACAGGTCTGTGACTCGTCTCTGATCGGCGACACACACACACACACACACACACACACACACACACACACACACACACACACACACACACACACACACACACACACACACACAGGTCTGTGACTCCTTTCTGATCGGCGACACACACACACACACACACACACACACACACACACACACACACACACACACACACACACACACAGGTCTGTGACTCCTCTCTGATCGGCGACACACACACACACACACACACACACACACACACACACACACACACACACACACACACACACACAGGTCTGTGACTCCTTTCTGATCGGCGACACACACACACACACACACACACACACACACACACACACACACACACACACACACAGGTCTGTGACTCCTCTCTGATCGGCGACACACACACACACACACACACACACACACACACACACACACACACACACACACACACACACACACACACACACACAGGTCTGTGACTCCTCTCTGATCGGCGACACACACAAACACACACACACACACACACACACAGGTCTGTGACTCCTCTAAGATCGGCGACACACACACACACACACACACACACACACACACACACACACACCTGTGACTCCTCTCTGATCGGCGACACACACACACATACACACACACACACACAAGTACGTGTAATTTTTCCCCCTGCTGCAGTGCCTGGTGTTGTGAGAGGCAGGCGGTGTTATCACGGAAACAATTCGCAGTACACATAGGTGTCATCATTCACATTTTTGAGGGGTTACGTATCTAATTTTCTTGTTAATTCTGGTTTTCCTTCACGTCTGAGTCTGGAAAAAACTCGGAGGTTTGACTAAACATTGATGCACAGGCGGGGAGGGAGGCAGGAAAAACGTTTGTCTCGGCCCTTTATTTTGCGTACCTACGACAATTCATTTTGAAACTCTGGAGAAGAAAGACGCCCAGACTGGACTGCACTGTGTATTCTGTCCTGCCATATACTTCAACTAGCACGCTGAGCATTGACGCAGAGACTGGAAAGGAGGGACGGCCCGTCCCTCAGTATCCTGATGACGTCACTGATGATGTCATAGCTTAACTTAGTTCGTTAGTCCATTATGAAATCGATCCCAAGGAAAAACGGAGTTAGACTGTTATGACCTATATATTCTGACTTGATAAATACTTTGATAAGTATCTGGAATATAAAAACATTTCCAGTCTTAATAATAATAATTAAGAAAAAATCAAGAAACGATCTGTAAATTTTACGAACGGGGCCACAAAAACCTTATAATATCGAGATGAAAAACACAGCTAGACTAGATCATATTACATATTCTGAATAAAAAAAAAAATGTACTTTCCGGATAAATAAAGAAAACACGAATTCCGCGCCGTATAAAGAAAAAAAATTCAAATGTATCAACGGTCTCAATTTAAATTTGAAAATACGACTAGTTAGACTAGATCTTATTAAATATTATTAGTCGTGATACATTTTTTATATATTTTAAGTCTTTAACCAATCACCAAAACAAACCTAGGCGTGCTAATAAAAAAAAAAAAAATGAAAATTTATAAACTGACGAAAGTGTTATTTTGACGGGAAAGAAAACATAGCTAGACAACATTTTATTACGTATTATGACTTATTTTACTTTTCTGTCAACAAATTAAATATCAAAACAATGCAAACTTTACTAATAAAAGAGAAAAAAAAATCGTGGTACAGAGCCGAAGTAGTTTTTTTTCCATCAATCCTCCCTACGTGTTCCTCCTCTCCCCTCCCCCATCACTCTCCTCCTGTCCCCTCCACCTTCACCTCCTTCACCTACTCCTACACAACGAGTCTTTAAATCATCTGGAAACACTTGCAAAACACTCGAAATTACGCAAAAAATGTGACGGGAAATGGTTACCCAAGCCGCGCGGGACGAGGCGGGGGTCGCAGGGACTTGGCGGGGCTCGGCGATGCTGGGCAGGTCGGGGCGACAAGGATACCGTGGTGTGGTGGTGTGGTGTGCTGTGGTGTGCTGTGGTGTGGTGTGGTATGTTGTGTGGTGGTGGTGGTGGTGTTGGTGGTTTTGGTGATGTGGTGTGGTAATGAGTGGTCGTGGTGTGGTGTGTGATATTAGGTGGTGTAGTGTGTTGTGGTATGATATGGTGTGGTGGTGTGGTGTTAATACTACACTTTCACAAGCTTAACTCTCCTTTATGTGTGTGTGTGTGTGTGTGTGTGTGTGTGTGTCGCAGATCAGAGACGAGTCATAGAGTTGTATAATTAGGCTTTAACTCTTAAACTCCCATTTAATGTGTGTGTGTGTGTGTGTGTGTGTGTCGCCGATCCTTTCCCCTCCACCTCCACCTCCTCGACCTACTCCTGAACAGCGAGCCTTTAAATCACCTGGAAACACCTACAAAACCCTCGAAATTATGCTAAATATGTGAGGGGAAATGGTTACCTTAGCCGCGGCGGGACGTGGCGGGGATCGGAGGGGCTTGACGCACCTAGGCGGTGCTGGACAGGTCGGGGTTGATCTTATTATGTTCACCTCCCTAATGCAAGAGTCAACCAATATTTTCAATCTTTCATCCCTTGTAGTGGTAAACTGTAGAACTTTCTGCCTGCTTTTGCATTTCCTCATGCCTTTGACTTGAACTGTTTCAAGAAACTTGTTCTCAAATTTTGGAAACATGACCACACTTTTTTTGGACTATCACGTTGAGTGGGAGTTTCCTTGATAGCTTTTTCACTAGCCTAGGCCAAAGTCCCTCCCTAACATAAAGAAGCGTCTTAAATCAGTCTTGAAGCAGTTTTGCTGAAGAACTCATTTTCCATTTTGAGCAACTTTTCTTATGTTTTGTTATGTTCTTATGTTCGAGTGATGGCCAGTTAACCTCTGAAGTGTCTTGATACTCTTCGTTTCAAACAGGAAAGACGAAAAAACAAAAACAGGAAGATAGTTTCAGAGCTTACCACTGAAAAGAATGAAAGAATGAAGATAATGTCTACTCTTGTCTTAGAAAGATGGCCAGAATGAAGGGGAAAAGAGGTATAAAGTCTTGTGCAGCGAGAACATATATATGAAATTTTCAGTCAAGGTTTTCAGTAGAGGACTGTCCAAGTATGTTCAGTGTGGGAGACAGGAAGAGTTGAGTGTGATTGAAGACAATGCCTGGAATGTTGCGTCGAGTGGATAGATAAAGGAATTAAGTGCTCGAGGACCAGTTTGTTGTTTGTACAGTTTGTCGTATTGCAGCAACAGCTGAGGAAAGCACGTGGAGGACATTCTGTACATGGAGCATAGTGTATGGTACCAGGTAGGCTACAGTATGCGTTCATCAGCAAAGCATGTCTGCCATTTGTTTGATTACTATGTTATTAAATAAGACAAACGTGATCTTTCGTATTGCTGAATGTTATGTACAGTACCTGCGCATGTGGAACCTTTGAAAACTTCTTTGCTCTGAGAAAAGGTGGCACCGTGCAGTGGTGAGCAGGGGAAGGCACAGTGTGGGAGCCGCTGCCGTGCACAGATAGGTAGCACATGAGCGACTCGTGGCGCCACGTCCTGGCAGGGATGTAGCTCTCCATAAGTTTCCATTGTTTAGAAGCTGTCCCGCGCACACGAGCATCTGTGGCAAGCGACTGTGGTGAGCTGTCGCTCATCACCGCCACAGTGTGGCGCGACTTTGTGTCGAGGACCCGCGCACACGAACGACTGTGGCTGAGCGACGAACACGTGACGGTAAGTTAGGCAAGTCGCTCCTCAATTGGAATGCTCCGCGTCATGCTTGTATTGGCTTTCTGCATGTAGGGACCAAGTAAGGTAAGGAGCTCATTAAAACTTTCTTGAGACATTCTGAAGTAGTTCAAGAATTTTGCAATGTCTGCTCTCAGATCACCCATTATGGTGTAAAACTGCCCATCAGTCAGCCTCGATGAAGCTTTGGCTTTGCCTCTGAGGCGTTGACCACCAGTCGTTGCCAACATAACCATGGCACCAACCTTAGTGTGCGCGCTGTTTTACCAGTGTGCTTCAAAGCTCTTCTCTTGTGAGGTGGTACTCGTATACATAGACAGGTAGGTGAAACATCTGTCAAGAAAATTCAAGAAAGGGAATGTGAGTGATTACCATTGTAAGCAAGGTGTGCACTTTTCCCTGTTTGAGAGTCTAAGCATGATGCCAGAAAATCCCTCTCACGTCAGTGAGGCTTTGGAAAGCCTCAGGAACACTCTTTTGAAGTGTAATGTAAACACTGGGGAATATTATTTCAAGAGACTTTATCAAAGATTTTACTTAAGGTCATGCACAAAAAAAAAAAAAAAAATAATAATAATAATCTTACTCTAAAACTGACAAAAAAAAAAAAATGCACATGAATGATGAAGGCATTTCAGAGATGTGGGTGAATCCAGCTGCCCGAGTAGTGGTAAGGCATCAGGCATTCCATTGCAAGCTTATTGCCACAGCGGGCTGTCTGTGCTGTAATGTGTGCTGTAAGTGCATAAACTGCTGCACTGTTTGGGTAGTTTGCCTATTTCATTAATGAAAGAAAAAATTTTGCTGGATTCATTGTAGATTCTTATTATATGGAATTTAGTGAGGAAATTACTAAATGTCTGAAATTATTTGAAGTTTGCACACCGTCCCATGTACACATTCACTGCACCAACTTAGCATTACTTCAAGCTCTGTGGCAGGTCTCCAGGGTCATGAAGAGAAGCACACTTTCTCGCAAGAATACTGAACCAGGATTCTTTGGGAATTTTGCAAATTAAGGCCTAGATTTTGAAAATGTGACCATACGAGAGTATTTAATTTTGGGAAAGCTCTGAAATAATTTGTAAGTATTTATTCTGAAGCATCTCTTCCTGGTTACCTAATGACTCAGAGTTGAAAGACAGCCTTAAACTGGGATTTGGATTTCCCTTCATCCTCTTTTGATTATGACCGTCACACTGAAGATTAGTTTGTTGATAGCTTGCCACTGGCTGAGGTGAATGGGCTGGTGTGTACGGTCACTTGGCCCCACAAGAACATTTTTCAGAAGCTATTATTGTGGAGTTTGTAGGACAGGATTTACTACACGCCAATTACGACTAAAGTAATGGGTGTGTTTATCTCAGAGCAGAGCATAACTCATTTGGGTGCTATGTATAACTTCCACCAGACTCACGTGTGCGGCATCTCAAAAAAGTCAGTTAATGGTGAGATTTTCATTTGATAAAGCCACGTTGGATGGTAAAGCTAATATGTAGTGTCACATTTGCACATTAACACGTGTGAAGCCCACGCAGTTATGCTCCGCCCCACGAGTCAGTGCCAGGCGGCTGTTACATGTAAGGCCGTAGATTAGTTATCAAAATGGAAAATAAATAAATAAATAAATTAATTAATTAATTAAATGAAATAAATAAATAAATAAAAAAATTATAATAAGGAAAACAAAAGGAAAAGGGCGTTTTGCTTTAGCTATTAGTGTACTAACTTCTTTATTATTTATTTATTTTTTTTCTATTGGGGCACCTAAGCCTGATGAGTTTGCTATTTAATCTATCAATCTTTGAGATGCCTTGCTGTCTCCAGGAGCATCTCCTGAAGGGACGAGCACACTACAAGAGCCTGCACCTCTACCTCTCCAAACACTTCTCTTTGCTCAGGTATTCCAAGACTACAAAAATAAAGGCTCGTACATTTTCAGTTCGTTGCACTGGTACGTATAGCTTAGCGGCTCTGTTGTCCATCAAACATTGCAGGTGGGTGTGTAGTGCGGCGTGTGGCACAGCTTTGTAGGCTTGGCTTCACTGTGTTACTGGAAGGCTGTCACTGTTACTCTGCCTTGAACACGGCACGTCAACTAGCATGCACCATGTTGCTTCTTTCATGTCAATTACTGCTATATGTGATCAAGTGATTTTTAGGGAAAAGTGAATGCATGTAGTGTGTGGTGCTTCTGTACCTTTGGATCACTATAATGGCTTGTCTCTTTCCTCTCTCATTTATTAAAGCACTTCCTTTATTTTATTTGTGCTTCTTATCTTTTTATGACATTAAGAAAATAATACTTTCACCTGTTGATGTCATTATAGTATATATATATATATATATATATATATATATATATATATATATATATATATATATATATATATATATATATATATATATATATATATATATATATATATATATATATATATATATATATATATATATATATATATAGATAGATAGATAGATAGATAGATAGATAGATAGATAGATAGATAGATAGATAGATAAATAGATAGATAGATATATATATAGATAGATAGATAGATAGATAGATAGATACATATATATATATATATATATATATATCATTATAGTATATATATATATATATATATATATATATATATATATATATATATATATATATATATATATATATATATATATATATATATATATATATATATATATATATATATATATATATATATATATATATATATATATATATATATATATATATATATATATATATATATATATATATATATATATATATATATATATACTATAATGACATCAACAGGTGAAAGTATTATTTTCTTAATGTCATAAAAAGATAAGAAGCACAAATAAAACAAAGGAAGCGCTTTAATAAATGAGAGAGGAAAGAGACAAGCCATTATAGTGATCCAAAGGTATATATATATATATATATATATATATATATATATATATATATATATATATATATATATATATATATATATATATATATATATATATATATATATATATATATATATATATATATATATATATGTATGTATTATTATTATTACTTTTTTCTTTTGGTTAGAAAATTTATTTTGCAGCATATTTCATGGAGAGAGTGTGTTAAATGTATGGTTTAAGTGATGCGGGTATGAGAGATGACGTAAGGAGCTTTTGCACACGAGGCCACATGGATTATTTCTCTTAGAAACGTGTTACATTAAAATGTTTATCAACTGGATGTGTGTTTTGCATTGCGTAATGAAAAGTATTGCCAGTAACACTTCACATGTTGGATGAACCCAGCAAGGAGTGTGTTTGCTATTAAGCTTTCAGCTCATATGCGTGGCATATTTACTGACGTTGTCAACTTATGTTATGGGACAAATAAAAAAGAAAAATAAATTAAAACAGACGATAATATCATTCAAATAACGATCATGGAAAATTATTTAGAAGAGCCTAAAGAAACGATCATGAATATAAATATGTGTTTTCTCTTTTTTGTATTCGTAAATAAAACTACATTTTCTTGAGCTCTGTAAGAATTTAGAACGAGAATATATATATATATATATATATATATATATATATATATATATATATATATATATATATATATATATATATATATATATATATATATATATATATATATATATATATATTAAATGTGTTGTTCCCTACCACGCCACGTGCGTAATTAGTAGGTAGTTTAAGTGTGTTATTGTTTGGAGCTGGTGGTCCCGTTAGATTGGACACGCCCGCATACAAGGTGAGTAGGTGTGCCTGGCAGGGGCTGTCTCTCTCTCCTTGTTGCTCATGCTGTGCTGACTGTGTGTCTTTTGACAGGGATTTATAATGGACGTCTGCCAGCCTAGGCTTACGTCCAGTAGGCAGGGTGGTGATAAGTTTTGATTTATGAGCAATGTAATGTTTGTAGGTTAAATTGGATTAATGTAAGTATGTTAAGTTGTACGTGGTGTTTTAACTCTCCTTAATGGTGACATAATCTCATAATCTCCAGATCTATTTAGTGCAGTCTGCACTTGTCGCACACTCCACCATCATTTTGTGGTTCTAATCATTCCCTTAGGCCGCGCTGCGCTGCGCTATACTCAGAGGCGTAGTAGGTCCAGTTCTTTCAGGGGGGCAAGATACCCTTTGCCTGAATTTTATCCATATACCTAATATAGATAAATCAATATTTTTTTTGTTTGATTTATTTTGTATCTTTATTGCAGGTGAACATTTTATAAAAATTAATATAAAGCACTATAAAAAGAAAACATGTAATTGCACATTGATATCAAGATGAACCTCAGAGTAAGTATTTATCTCTACCATGACGTCTACCAAAAATATCAGCTATGGATTCTGTGTTGAACTTGCTCACAAAATTCCTCTCAATATTTAGTATTGCTAGGCTAAATAGTCTTTCCTGTCCCATTGTTGATCGCAGGTATGACTTCAGTCTTCGCAGACATGAGAACGATCTCTCTGGTGAGCATGGTGTTGCTGGGGTGGTGGGTCGTACCTTGGCTGCTGCTGACAAGTGGGGCAAAGTGGAACACAAAGAATTGGAAACTAAGAACTTCACGATTTCACTGGCAGTTTTAGGCCGACAATCAGATGCAAGGTTTTGATAAATACTTTGTTCAGCCTTTAAACTATCCTCTTCCAGAATGTAGAAATCATCTACAACCTTGTATTGTCATCACTGGCATCTTCCATCAACATTTTTGTCAAAGATGTAAGGACAGTTGAGCTCCTACTATTAAATCTTTCTTGCATCTCAGTTACAACCCTGTCAAGTGCATCAATAAATTTCACTTCTTGCTCTCTGTTCGTCTGACAATTTGTCTTCACTTGCCTGGCTCTCCCTGTTAAGGCCAGCAGCCTCCTTGACGGCTTTTTTTTTTCCTGTGGAGTGACGCTGTCACAGGCTGCACATCTGATGTAAACTGGTTAATTTTTTCTGTAGTTGTCTGTGCTTTTTTCCAGAGTGATGAAAAGCTTTCTTCGTCCCTGCATTTCATCAATGTTTTGATGGTAGCTTCGACAGTGACGTTAGCTGACATAACATCCATGTCCTGCCCCTGTATGCAAGATAAATGCAAGATAAAAAATGTGGTGTAGTCATGAGTCAAGTCACTGGTATATTTAAATGAGAGATCAGGCCAGACCAGTATTCTAAAACGCTTTGCTCTCTCACCACGACTGTTTACCAGAGCCACAGAGATGACCACCAGGATTCTTGACAGTGTTTCTCCTCGTAACAATGTACAAATCCAGTTAATCTGTCACTACAACTGTAAAAACACCCTTAAAAACACTCGTGTAACTTCAATTGGAGCCTTTGAATGAAATGTAGTGGAGGTGTGGTGTAGCCCCCTCTCCTTATCTCCCTCCTCCTCCTCCTCCTCCTTTTCTTCCTCCTCCTACTCCTACTACCCCAATAGCTTCCTACCTCCCTCCCCCTCCACCTCCACTACACACCCCCAGCAGATCAAAGAGAGAACCAGCACCCACGCCCCTCCCTCCCCCCTCGCCATATGAGGTACCTGGTGTGGGGGCGAGGCGGTGGAGGGGTGGGGGTGCAGGTGAGAGCTCCAGGGTCATGTGATGCTACAAGAGGTTGACGAGTTGTTCGGCCACGCCAGCTCGAGGACTTTCATTGTGTGTGTGTGTGTGTGTGTGTGTGTGTGTTTTATGTAGGAGGGACACTGGCCAAGGGCAACAAAAATCCCCCCCAAAAAATTGCCCACTGAAATGCCAGTCCCATAAAAGGGTCAAAGCAGTGGTCTAAAATTGATGAATAAGTGTCTTGAAACCTCCCTTTTGAAGGAATTCAAGTCATAGGAAGGTGGAAATACAGAAGCAGGCAGGGAGTTCCAGAGTTTACCAGAGAAAGGGATGAATGATTGAGAATACTGGTTAACTCTTGCGTTAGAGAGGTGGACAGGATAGGGGTGAGAGAAAGAAGAAAGTCTTGTGCAGCGAGGCCGCGGGAGGAGGGGAGGCATGCAGTTAGCAAGATCAGAAGAGAAGTTAACATGAAAATAGCGGTAGAAGACAGCTAGAGATGCAACACTGCGGCGGTGAGAGAGAGGCTGAAGACAGTCAGTTAGAGGAGAGGAGTTGAAAAGCTTTTGATTCCACCCTGTCTAGAAGAGCAGTGTGTGTGTGTGTGTGTGTGTGTGTGTGTGTGTGTGTGTGTGGAGACTGACAGCTGAGTTTACACGTGTCTGTATGAGTTTACCTGTATATTTATCTTTTTATCTATCTGTCTGTCTATCTGTATCTTTCTATCTATCTGACTGGCAGGTGAGTTTACACGTGTCTGTTTGTTGAGTTTACCTGTGTGTTTATTTGTCTATCCATCTATCTATTTATCTATCTATCCATCTCACCTCACTGTACAAGACTTTCTACTTTCTCTCGATATTATTCTGTTCTGTTCACCTCCCTAATACAAGAGTTTACCTGTGTGATTACTTGTGTGTGTGTGTGTCTGTGTGTGTGTGTGTGTGTGTGTGTGTGTGTGTGTGTGTGTGTGTGTGTGTGTGTGTGTGTGTGTGTGTGTGTGTGTGTGTGTGTGTGTGTGCTTATCTATAATTTTGTTTTCCTTGTGTTTCTAGGTGTTTATCTGTGTTTGTGTGTGTGTTTGTGGGTGATAAGAACATAAGAACATAAGAAATAAGGGAAGCTGCAAGAAGCGACCAGGCTTACACGTGGCAGTCCCTGTATGAAATATACCAGTAGTAGTAGTAACAGTAGCAGCAGTAATAGTGGACCATCATTTTTATCCCTATTCCCGTAATGCATAAAGTAGATAAGCTCAAGAAAATTAGAATTGAATTTGTATGCATTGGATGTATTCTGCCAGGGAGATGGCTACCATATCCGACACACACACACACACACACACACACACACACACACACACACACACACACACACACACACACACACACACACACACACACACACACACACACACACACACACACACACGTATGCGTCACAAGTAGGAATGATAACATATATAACTTTTCTCTCTTTCCCTTTCAATTATTTTTGTATCGTTTTACTTCATTCCATCTTCTGTTATTTTATCAAATGTAACTAAAATAACTGCATGTGGATAAGGAAGAAAATAATGACGTACATCCTTCTCTCTTTTCACTTCATTCAACCTTCTATTCCTTCTTGAAATGTAGGAATTTAAAAGTAAAGAGTATGTCACTCTATTGTTTATTCCATTTTGAAATGTAGGTATCTAAAAATTAATCCATCAAGTCTAAGGAGGAAAATAATAACATACACCTTTCTCCCTTCACTGATAACATCAATATATTTTTGTTCTTTCTCTCTTCCATCTTTTTCTTCACTCCACTTTCTATTCCCTCTTGAAATGTAGGTACGAGAATCTAAAAATACATGCACGTGTCTGGGTTAGAAAATATAAACAGACATGTATCGTTCTCTCGTCTCATTTACGTGTTTCGCTTCACTCCTATTCTGTTTCCAAATGTATCTAAAAAAACAAGTGCATATTGTGTCTAAATATATATATATATATATATATATATATATATATATATATATATATATATATATATATATATATATATATATATATATATATATATATATATATATATATATATATATATATCTGTATCTAATTTTAGAAATGTGTGCAGGTCGTGGGAAGTAAAGAAGAAGATATACCTGTGCGGTCAGTTTCATCCTGAGTTTAGCAGCAGCATCGACTTCTTTTGCTTCCTTTTATTGTTTTGCCTTGGCCGGTGCAAGTGCATGCGGTGGTCAGAGCGGATCAGGAGGCTTTCCACTGAATGGCGGGTTCGGGTATATGAGCCCCGCCGGTCGCCTCGCCTCGCCTCGCTTTGTTGAGAAGTAAGAGACGTCCAGAGAGCTGAGTACAGTCGAGTCCAGCTCTCCAGGATCTGTCTTGCTCTCAGGACGTGCTGAAACGCTGCTTTTCCGTTTTTTTTTTTTTTTTTTTTTATTGGCTGTATGTTTGGTCAGTGTTTGTAGGGTTCGGTTAGAGGTCTTGTGTAACTGAAGACGATTTGAGGAAGAAAACATATCAAGTCGTTGTGATCAAAGGAAAGATATCTTTTCTCACTTTTCACTCATCCACCTTCGCTTTCTGCTTCCTGCTGATTGAAAAATATAGACGCAAGCAACTAGATAGATAGCAACATTTGTCTAGCATTCAAACCATACAGCGTTCAAGTGTGCTGGAGCCTAAGTTGAAATTAATAATACCACGGAAAATTTGAGATCTCTTGATATAAGCACGGCGAAAAAGATTTTGTTGGCAGTGGTACAACCCTATAGTGCTTGAACTCTGAACGAAGCAAAGCCCCATTCGCTTCACTCGAACAGATAAGAGGAACTCAAATGTCAAGATTTAAAAGAACACGGAAGAGCGAAGAAGAGCAGAGTGGGAGAATGAAAGGGATGAACAAATGATAGGAAGAAATAAAATGTTACGAGAGGGAAGAGTGGAAGGCCAGTTTTAAGGCTCAGGTTCAAGGTTGGTTTAGTGTGGTGCTAACGAGCCGGTGCGTGGAGAGCTGTGCGGTGCTTGTGTTCCAGGCATCCCGCTGCAGTGTGAGGGGAGGAGCCCGCCATCGCGCTACTAACTGAAATGAAAGAAAATGTATTGTGAAGGATACTGTGTGGAGGTGAGTTTGGCTACTAACGAAGATACAAAAAAAAAAAAAAAAAAAAAAAAAAATGCAAAGTTGACAGTAATGTACCGAGAGTTCTTTCTAATAAAGTGAAATAAAAGAGAATGCAATATAGATGCAGTGAGGGTTGCACGCAAATGAATGGACCCCCCAAAAAAAACCCTGCCTAATGTTAAATGAATTATGGAAAGAGTATCACCAATAAGAGGAACTAAAAGAAAATGTAACATTGATGTGGTGAGGATGTGGTGAGGGTGCACGATAACAGATGAACTATAGTAACAATGATGTGGTGAGGATGTGGTGAGGGTGCACAATAACAGGTGAACTATAAAGAATGTATTATGTTACGTGAAGTGGGACAAGAATTCTCACCAATAAAGCGAGATAAAAGAAAAATGTAGTATGGATGTGGCGAGGGTGCGCACTGATAGATGGACAAAAAGAATACGCAATGATGAATAAGATGTGGCAGGAGTCCTCACAAAACAAGACGAACTGAAGGAGAATCTAACATGGCAGCGTGAGTGCACACTTACAGGTGAATTAAAGGAATGTGTTAATATAAAAATGTGACACAATTTCTTACTCTAGGTGCATAAAAAGGAAACGTAGAATATGTGACGTTGGATGTACATTAATGAAAGGACTTACAAATGAATATAACGCAAGAGAGGTTGTGTAGGAAGTTTTCACGAATAATTCAAGTCAAAGAAAATGTGTTGTGAGAAATGCTGTTCGGGTGTGTACAAATAAACGGGCTAAGAGAATACATAATATTGGTAAAAAAAAAGTAAATAAATAAATGAATAAAATAAATAAACTAATAAAGTAAATTGCTTTTATTTCCTTATGAAGAATCATTGATATCTCTGAGTGAAGTAATGAAAGAAAATGCAGACTGATCCAAAAAAAAAAGAATAATAGTCTGAGAAAAAGCCATTAGTCACGTAAAGAGTTTTTGTTTATTTACGTTTATAAACATTCATGACTGAAATACTGATAGATGTGACAGGAGGGAGAGAGAGAGAGAGAGAGAGAGAGAGAGAGAGAGAGAGAGAGAGAGAGAGAGAGAGAGAGAGAGAGAGAGAGAGAGATTCAGCCTTTCTCTCACTTCTCTCTCACTCCACGCACGTCACAATTGCGTCACCACTCTCCCTTGACGTCACAGCCTCTCCCTCTCCCTCGTCTCCCTCCATTGCAGAGCTTCCCAACGCTGGAAACTGCCGCGGGTCTTACGAGAGAGAGAGAGAGAGAGAGAGAGAGAGAGAGAGAGAGAGAGAGAGAGAGAGAGAGAGAGAGAGAGAGAGAGCGCAACAGCAACAACTAAAACATGAAGATGAAGAATATGAATAAGAATAACAAGAACAAGAACAACAAAAACAACAACAACAATGATAATAATAATAATCATCATAATAATAATAATAATAATGGTAATGGCAGTAATATTTCACAGATAATTAAGAAGACGTGGAGTGAAAACAGTGGACGGCTTAAGGCGCGTAATGTTTTTTTCTAAATTTGCTGAACGTAATAAATTTCTCGCCTCCTGTCTCTCTCTCTCTCTCTCTCTCTCTCTCTCTCTCTCTCTCTCTCTCTCTCTCTCTCTCTCTCTCTCTCTCTCTCTCTCTCTCTCTAGACTAGAAGAATAATTGGCCTAGTCACTTTAATTAGAGAGAGAGAGAGAGAGAGAGAGAGAGAGAGAGAGAGAGAGAGAGAGAGAGAGAGAGAGAGAGAGAGAGAGAGAGAGAGAGAGAGAGAGAGAGAGAGAGAGAGAGAGAGAGAGAGAGAGAGAGAGAGAGAGAGAAGTACATGAATGCAAGAAGGCATGAATTTAAAGACGACAGGAACAAATAAATAAGGTCAAATAAAGGAACTGAATTTCATACTCGCATTCTGAAATTGTTTGTTCTCCTAGTGACTGTTTTCAAAGGTCACAAATAGTCAGTTGGATTCTTGTTGATGTTTTCCTCATTAATGGTACTGAAACCCTGTTAACCCTTTGACTGCCATTGGTACACCTTTCCCTAATTACCAGTCACTCTGAGGCATCTTTACTTGTTCTACAGCCACATCCAATCCTTTGAACTGGGAAGAAATTGAGAAATGTATTCTTTTTTCATCGCTAACTTTGTCGTAGACGCTTATAAAGACTTGACGCATTGCTTCTGGTGCTGCTGACTGTTGTGTGTGGCAGTGGAAGGGTTAGTCTGTCGCCACAATTATGAAACGATCCTTGAAAACGTCAGTAACTTCCTCTAATTCCTCGCGATTACGTATCACTACAACAGTGAAATTGTCCTTGAAACGCTATTTAAAATTCCCTTAGAGATTTTATTCTCTTAAAATTTCATTCCGATCATGAAAGTATTTTTGAAGACTTTAATATCTACAACTGCAGTACCTTCGAAAATCACAATAATTTCAACTACAGTCCTTTAATTGATGAAAGCACCTTTGAAACCTCCAATAATTTGTACTGGAGCTTGTTAAACTACAAATGGAATCATGAAAACCTCAATGAATTCGACTTAAACCTGTTAAATTACCACTGGAATCATGAAAAACCCAATAACTTCCAGTGGAACGTTAAAACCACGAGAATCATAAAAAAAAAGAAAAATGAAAACTCCCAATAACTTCCATTAGAGCCTTTAAAACTGCCCCTGATAAAAAAAAAAAAAAAAAAAACACTCAGTACAGTACTGTCTGTCAAAGCATTCCAGATAAGACGCTTGGGGAAATGGTGTGTGTGTGTGTGTGTGTGTGTGTGTGTGTGTGTGTGTGTGTGTGTGTGTGTGTGTGTGGTGTGGTGTGTGTGTGTGTGTGTGGTGTGTGTGTGTGTGTGTGTGTGTGTGTGTGTGTGTGTGTGTGTAGGTGTGTGTGTGTGTGTGTGTGTGATGTGTGTGTGTGTGTGTGTGTGTGGTGTGTGTAGGTGTGAAGAAATAAAATCACTATGTGTTCATTTTGTTCACAGGGAGATTATAACCACTGCGGAGAATAGTGAAGTGTATGAAGTGTTTATGCAAAGTGTGCCTCATAAAATGACACTTTACGAAGGCCTGTGCAAAATTTAGTTAGTTTGAGTAAGATCCAAAATTTTCAGTCTCTCCACAAATTAGGAAAGAGATTTATGGATTGATTAAAAATGCTTATTAATTGCTCTCTCTCTCTCTCTCTCTCTCTCTCTCTCTCTCTCTCTCTCTCTCTCTCTCTCTCCTCTCTCTCTCTCTCTCTCTCTCTCTCTCCTAATTAAAGTGACTAAGCCAATTATTTAATTAAAAATGGCGGGAAGGCGAGGAGGAAGAGGAGGAGGAGGAGGAGGAGGTGGAGGTGGAGGAGGAGGAGGAGGAGGAGGAGGAGGAGGAGGAGGATGAGGAGGAGGAGGAGGAGGAGGAGGAGGAGGAGGAGGAAGAAGAAGAGGAGCTGTAATTAGTAATAGCAACAGGAGGAGGAGGAAGAGGAAGATGAGGAGGAAGAAGAATAGTAGATAATAAAGCAAGAAAGGAGGAAAGGAATAAAGATAGAGAAATAGATGAATCAGATTTTCCTCTTATAAGTTTTGTGCTCTTTTTCTTTTTTTCTCTTCTCTTTCCTTCATTCCCTTCTCCTCTCTGCTTCCTTCTCCCATTACTTTCCTTTTTTTTTTCTTCCAGCTGCTTTCTTTCCTCCTGTCCTTCCTTTTAACCCTTCTTCTTCATATTCACTTCCTATCAAGTTTTTTCCCCCGTTTTAATTTTTATTTCCTCTCTATTTCCTAATCTCTTTCTTTAATTTTTCTCTTTTTTTCCTATGATTTCATTTTTTTTCTTTCAGCTCTTTATCTGGTAGAATTTCGTCTGTTTCTCATTTCTGTTAATCTCTCTCTCTCTCTCTCTCTCTCTCTCTCTCTCTCTCTCTCTCTCTCTCTCTCTCTCTCTCTCTCTCCTCTCTCTCTCTCTCTCCTCTCTCTCAATTTTCCACCCGAATTTTGCTAGTGGTAGGAAATGGACAGAAAGAGAGAGAGAGAGAGAGAGAGAGAGAGAGAGAGAGAGAGAGAGAGAGAGAGAGAGAGAGAGAGAAGAGAGAGAGAGAGAGGAGAGAGAGAGAGAGAGAGAGAGAGAGAGAGAGCATGTACAATCATTTCCCTTTTCACAGTGTGTGTGTGTGTGTGTGTGTGTGTGTGTGTGTGTGTGTGTGTGTGTGTGTTTGCTCTCTTTCCTGATACCATTAAGCGTGAAAAGGACCACAGCCTACGCACACACACACACACACACACACACACACACACACACACACACACACACACACACACACACACACACACACACACACACACTGAATGAGGGAAACACGAAAAGTCTATTTTATCTCAAAGGAATTTGAGTGGAAAACTGAAAGCAAGATACGAGAAGAGAGAGAGAGAGAGGAAGAGAGAGAGAGAGAGAGAGAGAGAGAGAGAGAGAGAGAGAGAGAGAGAGAGAGAGAGAGAGAGAGAGAGAGAGAGAGAGATGCAAGGAGGAGAGAATGAGATAAAGATAGGAGTGAAGAGCAGAAGGAAAGAAAGGAAGGAGGGAAAGGAAGAAATGAAGAGAACGAAAGAAGGAAGGAAGGAAAGAAGGAAAGAAAATGAGAGAGAAGAAAGGAAAGGAAGGAAGAAAGGTGTAAAGAACAAGAAATGAAAGGAAAGGAAGGAAAGAAGGAGGGAAGACGAAAAGACAAGAATGAAGTGCAGGAAGAAAAAAAGAAAGAAGGAAGGAAGGGAGGAAAGAAGAAAAGGAAGCTGAAAAAAAGTTGAAAAAGAAGAAAACCGAAAGAGAGAGAAGGAGAGAGATAAAAGAAAGAAAGAAGGTGAAAAGGAAAGGAGGAAGAAAGAAAGGCGAAAGGAAAGGAAAGGAGGAAGAAAAGAAGAAAGGAAGGAAAAGAGGACAAGAGATACAGGAAAAGAGGCGAAGAGGAGGCAAAAATGAGTGGTGGTGTAAAATATCACATCCTCTGGGGCTTCAAAACGAACTCGTATGCTCAGAAAAAGATCACATATTTCCCACCATCTCTCTCTCTCTCTCTCTCTCTCTCTCTCTCTCTCTCTCTCTCTCTCTCTCTCTCTCTCTCTCTCTCTCTCTCTCTCTCTCTCTCTCTCTCTCTCTTTATCTAAACTATTAAACACACATGTTCATTGTGGCCTCTGCTAAAGTTATCTTTGTGGTGTATAACTATTTTAAAGCATTACTGTGTGTGGTATAATAAATATTAATATTTTGCTAAGATGTATAGGCACATGTATGTAACCAGTGATTAAATCAATGTATAAGTAATAAGCAAATAAATAGATTAATAAACTAGAAAATGATATGGTTATATATGTACAGTACTTACAATAGAGGTCATGTGCATCTATATGGCAAGTTCACCGGAGGTCAGACACGACCATATTTTTGTGTCTTTCTTATGGAGGGTTGAGAGTCTGAAGGCGTAACCACTTGTGTGTGGACACTTTCATCTGCTGTGTGGACAGACGTCGTACGTCCACCACAGCCGTGAGGGTGTTCCACCACACTACAGTGGCGGAGGAGAAGGCCCATTGGTGGGTGCTGGAGCGAGACCCTGGCACCTCCAAGAGGAGATCGTTGCTCAATACCGTTCTCGTATTGCGCTCAGATCTCCTCCAGGTAGCCCTCAGGTCTGCTAGGTGAGGAACATTCTGGATCTGCGCCTTATGAAGCACTGTCAGCGCTGCAACTTTCCGGCGATGATCCAGAGTGTCCCTCAGCACCGGCCCATCCTTCTGTATCTGCTGCTGCTGCTGCTGTTGTCGCTGCCGCCACGGTTGCTGGCGAGGCTGCGTCTGTCTGGCGCCACTGATGAGGCCCTGTGCCCTCCTTTGCACTTTGTCCAGCAAGTTGAGATGACATCGGGCACTGGACATCCACGTGAGCGGCGCGTACTCCATGATGGGCCTGACTTGAGCCTTGTACAGGGTCAGGAGGCCATCGGAGTCAAGGAGGTGCCTCAGACGCCTCAACAGTGTCACCTTCTGAGACACTTTTCGGGCCACGTCCTCGAGGTGACGGTCGAAGAGCAGCCGCGAGTCCACCTCCACGCCAAGGATGTTTACGCTGTCCTGCAGAGGGATGCTGTTGTCTCTCATCTTCAGCCTTCCACGCACCTCACGCGCGTCCTCGTGAGAGCGGGACACCACCATGGCCTGAGTCTTTTCGGGGGCAAACTTGACTTGCCACCGGTCGCCCCAGGCCATGATGTCTGAGAGCAGTGCATTGACTCTCTCTCTCTCTCTCTCTCTCTCTCTCTCTCTCTCTCTCTCTCTCTCTCTCTCTCTCTCTCTCTCTCTCTCTCTCTCTCTCTCTTAATCTTTACCTTATCATTTTCTCTTTCCCCACTCTTCTTTCTTCTTAATATCTCCTTTCTCATTCCTTCCTCTTTCACTCTTCCCTCGCTTGCTCTCTCTAGTTATCATTCCTCTCATTTTCCATTTCTAATTCTCTTCCTCTTAGCATCCTCCTTCTCATTCCCTTCCCTTCGGTCTCCCCCGCCTGTTGTGCTCTGACCCACTTCCCATCGCCGCGGGAAGACACAGGACACGGAGATACGCTCAACATTCTTGACCTTTTCCTGACCTCTAATCCTTCTGCTTATGCCGTCAGCCTTTCTTCTCCGTTGGGCTCCTCCCATCACAATCTCATATTTTTATCTTGTCCTATCGCTCCAATCCCTCCTCAGGATCCCCCTAAGCGAAGGTGCCTCTGGCGTTTTGCCTCTGCTAGTTGGAGGGACCTGAGGAGGTATTTTGCTGATTTTCCTTAGAATGACTACTGCTTCCGTGTCAGAGACCCGTCTTTGTGTGCTGAGCGCATAACAGAGGTGATAGTGTCTGGCATGGAGGCGTACATTCCTCACTCTTTTTCTCGTCCTAAACCTTCTAAACCTTGGTTTAACACAGCTTGTTCTCGTGCTATACATGATAGAGAGGTGGCCCACAAAAGGTACTTAAGCCTTCCATCACCAGAATCTCATGCACTTTATATTTCTGCCCGGAACCATGCCAAGTCTGTTCTGCAACTAGCCAAAAACTCCTTCATTAACAGAAAATGTCAAAACCTTTCAAGATCTAACTCCCCTCGTGATTTCTGGCATCTAGCCAAAAATATCTCCAATATCTTTGCTTCTTCTTCTTTCCCTCCTCTATTTCAACCAGATGGCACCACTGCTATCACATCTATTTCTAAAGCTGAACTCTTCGCTCAAACCTTTGCTAAAAACTCTACCTTGTACGATTCTGGGCTTGTTCCTCCTTCTCCTCCACCCTCTGGCTACTTCATGCCACGTATTAAAATTCTTCGCAATGATGTTTTCCATGCCCTCGCTGGCCTAAACCCTCGGAAGGCTTATGGACCTGATGGGGTCCCTCCTATTGTTCTCCGAAATTGTGCCTCCGTGTTTGCACCTTGCCTAGTCAAACTCTTTCAGCTCCGTCTGTCAACATCTACCTTTCCTTCTTGCTGGAAGTTTGCCTGTATTCCACCTGTTCCTAAAAGGGGTGACCGTTCTAATCCCTCAAACTACCGTCCTATTGCATTAGTTTCCTGCCTATCTAAAGTTTTTGAATCTATCCTCAACAGGAAGAATCTTAAACATCTATCACTTCACAACCTTCTATCTGATCGCCAGTATGGGTTCCGTCAAGGCCGCTCTACTGGTGATCTTCTGGCTTTCCTTACTGAGTCTTGGTCATCCTCTTTTAGAGATTTTGGTGAAACTTTTGCTGTTGCCTTGGACATATCAAAAGCTTTTGATAGAGTCTGGCACAAAGCTTTCATTTCCAAACTACCCTCCTACGGTTTCTATCCTTCTCTCTGTAACTTCACCTCAAGTTTCCTTTCTGACCGTTCTATTACTGCTGTGGTAGACGGTCACTGTTCTTCTCCTAAATCTATTAACAGTGGTGTTCCTCAGGATTCTGCCCTGTCACCCACTCTCTTCTTATTATTCATTAATGATCTTCTAAACCAAACTTCTTGTCCTATCCACTCCTACAGTGTTGATACCACCCTGCACTTATTCACGTCTTTTCATAGACGTCCAACCCTTCAGGAGGTAAACATATCTATCACGCAGGGAAGCCACAGAACGCTTGACTTCTGATCTTTCTAAAATTTCTGATTGGGGCAGAGCAAACTTGGTATTGTTCAATGCCTCAAAAACTCAATTCCTCCATCTATCAACTCGACACAACCTTCCAGACAACTATCCCCTCTTCTTCAATGACACTCAACTGTCCCCCTCTTCTACACTGAACATCCTCGGTCTGTCCTTTACTTATAATCTGAACTGTAAACTTCACATCTCATTTCTAGGTAAAACAGCTTCTATGAAGTTAGGTGTTCTGAGACTTCTCCGCCAATTTTTTTCACACCCCCAGCTTCTAACTCTGTACAAGGGCCCTTATCCGTCCATGTATGGAGTATGCTTCACATGTCTGGGGGGTTCCACTCATACTGCTTTTTTAGACAGGGTGGAATCAAAAGCTTTTCGTCTCATCAACTCCTCTCCTCTAACTGACTGTCTTCAGCCTCTCTCTCACCGCCGATGTGTTGCATATCTAGCTGTCTTCTATCGCTTTTTTTCATGCTAACTGCTCTTCTGATCTTGCTATCTGGATGCCTCCCCTCCTTCCGCGGCCTCGCTGCACAAGACTTTCTTCTTTCTCTCACCCCTATTCTGTCCCACCTCTCTAACGCAAGAGTTAACCAGTATTCTCAATCATTCATCCCTTTCTCTGGTAAACTCTGGAACTCACTGCCTGCTTCTGTATTTCCGTCTTCCTATGACTTGAATTCCTTCAAGAGGGAGGTTTCAAGACACTTATTCATCAATTTTTGACCACTGCTTTGACCCTTTTATGGGACTGCCATTTCAGTGGGCATATTTTTTTATTAGATTTTTGTTGCCCTTGGCCAGTGCCCTTCCTACTTAAAAAAAAAAAAAATGTATAGGCGACATCATTAATATAGCAATGTTAATACTTGTGAAATGATTATAATTTATCATTGAAAACCAAAGTGTACTCGCTACACAGCAAACCATTCAGGCAAATCTTAACGAGTGTTTGCTGTCAGTGAGGCGAGAGTGAAGTGTCGCCTTTCACGCCTCAGCGAGCCACACTCTGGCCTCCTGCCGGGTAGTGTGTGTTGCCTCATAGGAAAGCATACTCGCCTCACACATGACACCTTCGCCACCAGATCATGTGTTCGTTTATCTGTCTGTCTGTCTCTAATATCAGTTGACAAGCACGTGGATGCAATTTAATTACTGATTTATTTTTATATCTTTACTTCGGTCCACCGCCCGGCCATCACAAGTCTCCGGAGGATGGTCGCCACCCTTCATGTACAGCGCTGGTGGAATACATGCCTTGTCCTTGCCTGCTAGTTTGTCAATGTTCTCGCAAGAAAAATATATCACACAATGTATATCACACCAAAGTATATATCATTTTATCTAAATTATCATTTTATCTAAATGAGACGTTGATCAAACATTTAATGGCAATGATGCAGACGTTGTAATGAAGATGAACACAAACACCACGTGACTGCGTGACGCGAGTGGCACAACAAACAATAACAACACACAGCTCGCTCAGTGGGCGTGGTCTTAAGAGTATGATCACTCGGGAACGAAGACACCAAAACGCCTGTAACATAATTCCTTTTTACTTATAGAACTACTAAGATACTCTCATGTATAACACAACTCTTTATTTTTCCACCATCATGGCGACTCCTACACCAGCCTCAGAGTCCCCATCTGGGGAGGGGACCATAAATGTCCCCAGGTCGGACTGCCTTTCTGTCGACGACCCGAAGTGTCTTGACACCCCCCTCAACTTTTTCTTCATTAACTTGTGCAACATTCGCGGTCTAAGATCTAATTTTCAATCTGTAGAACACCACCTCTCCTCTTCTAAACTTCATTTTCTTTTCCTCACTGAAACTCAGGTGTCTGAGGCAACTGACAGTAGCCTCTTTTCTGTTCACTCCTACTTTCTCTATCCTTATTTTCGATCCAAAGCTGGATGATGCGTTTATGTGTGAAACGACTTAATCTGCTCTTATGCCCACGCTCTTGAATCTTCAGAGTTTTCCACCATCTGGCTACGACTACAGAGTCACTCTCAAACTAAATTCATCTGTGCTGTATACCTCTCACCTAACTCCTCTGTTTATAAGAAATTCTTTGACTACTTAACTTCCAAAGTGGAGCACATTCTGACTCTCTTCCCTTTTTTACAGATCTCCGTTCTTGGAGACTTCAATGTTCACCACCAGCTTTGGCTTTCCTCCCTCTTCACTGACCATCCTAGTGAACTAGCCTTCAACTTTGCTATCCTCCATGACCTAGAGCAATTGGTGCAACACCCTACTCGTATTCCTGACCGTCTTGGAGATACGCTCAACATTCTTGACCTTTTCCTGACCTCTAATCCTTCTGCTTATGCTGTCACCCTTTCTTTTCCGTTGGGCTCCTCCCATCACAATCTCGTATCTGTATTTTGTCCTATCGCTCCAATCCCTCCTCAGGATCCCCCTAAGCGAAGGTGCCTCTGGCATTTTGCCTCTGCAAGTTGGGGGGACCTGAGGAGGTATTTTTCTGATTTTCCTTGGAATGACTACTGCTTCCGTGTCAGAGACCCGTCTTTGTGTGCTGAGCGCATAACAGAGGTGATAGTGTCTTGCATGGAGGCGTACATTCCTCACTCTTTTTCTCGTCCTAAACCTTCCAAACCTTGGTTTAACACAGCTTGTCCTCGTGCTATACATGATAGAGAGGTGGCCCACAAATGGTACTTAAGCCTTCCATCACCAGAATCTTATGCACTTTATATTTCTGCCCGGAATCATGCCAAGTCTGTTCTCCAGCTAGCTAAAAACTCCTTCATTAACAGAAAGTGTCAAAATCTTTCAAGATCTAACTCCCCTCGTGACTTCTGGCATCTAGCCAAAAATATCTCCAATAACTTTGCTTCTTCTTCTTTCCCTCC
>NW_026973682.1:862500-890000 GCF_035594125.1 Scylla paramamosain | reverse complement strand
TGCTACAGGCGGTCGAGGAGAGACACCAAGACGCTTGCAAATATCCATATCCCAGTGAAGCCGCGTGGTGTGTTCCTCTGTGTCTGCGACAGTTATGCACTTGTTGTCTCCTTGCATTAGTGAAAGGAATGTTCTCAAACGCAAGTGCACCTCTCGTGTGTGTGTGTGTGTGTGTGTGTGTGTGTGTGTGAGTGTGTGACCGCTAGACTTCGTGTACAGGGAAACCACTTCTCCACTCATCATCTCCCAATGTATCGTGGTCACTTTACACTCATTTTTCTATTCTCTGCTTGTGTAGTTTGTTTTATTCAATCCTTGTGTTTTGGTGTATTTTCTCTTCTCTTGTCAGTGTTTACTTAGGTTTAACAGGAAGGTGTGTGTGTGTGTTGGGTTTGACTTCACGAATTTACGAAACTGTTTAAGGCTCATAAATCTCATAATAAAAGTGTCTGTGATTAATATTCACCTCAGTCAAGCTCCCTACATTCATCTATTTAAAGACCCCTTGGTAAAACTGCTCTATAACTTCATGAAAATACGCGATTATGTGCTGAAAGATGATTGAGTAAATGGAGACAAAGCTAGTATAGTTACCCCGAGTAAAGCTGCGAATCGTTTTCTGTGGTGAGCGGTCGGGGACGAAAGATAGTGAAAACGGGTGTTTCTCTCCTCTAGACGGACGAGCAGTCACCGGCAACTCAGTTATTCCATGTGTACAGGGAAGTTTTGGGCCTCACTAACTACATGAAAAGAACAAGAATATTCAAGTATCTATGTTCTCTCTCTCTCTCTCTCTCTCTCTCTCTCTCTCTCTCTCTCTCTCTCTCTCTCTCTCTCTCTCCACTATCCCATCATCTTTCTCTCTTTTTCATTTTTTTTTCTTTTTGTCCGTTTTCTTTATACGAGCAGTCATTGGGTGGTGTTTTTCACACTGGTGTCATGCTACTTAATTTTGCGGTTATTGTCACACCTTATTAACTTAGTCATCGCTCGTGTCACCTCCATTTTCTTTATTCCTTCTATCTCATTATCACGCTCTTGTTTCATTCTTTTCCTTCTTTCCTTTTCATCTCTCTCCTTTTTTCCTCCTTGTCACTCTCGGTCTCAGCTTTCTCCCATCTGTCACTCTCTCTCTCTCTCTCTCTCTCTCTCTCTCTCTCTCTCTCTCTCTCTCTCTCTCTCTCTCTCTCTCTCTCTCTACCTTACAATTCTCACCTCTTTCCCTTCACTGTTGCCTCTCCTCCCATTCTTCTCTCCTTGGCCCTCTTCCTGCATCTCTCAGTTCTCTTTCGCCTCCATATTTGTGGTGGGCAGCCCGGCGCTAACAGCCACAGACAGGCTACCATACATGTCCCTTCTCTAGCATCATGAGTTGTGGCGGCGGCTCCAGCAGTCTTCCCAAGCACTCCTCACGCTGGCGGGAACTACTGGCCGGAATGGTGAGGGCCCCGCAGCGCCACAGGTGTATTAAGACTCGGGAGTGCGAGCTTTCTTGTACCCTGATGTGTTGGGTTGCAGCGTTTGTAGGTACACGTTCCTCTGTTTTGTTTTATGAGCTATCATGACTGTTGTTACCGTTACTGTGACTGAAGCCAAGCAAGGGACGAGAGTTAGGAAGCTTGGAGAGGCTGGAGTGTCAAGAACTGTGGTGTTTTCACTTGGGTTTTCTTTTCTTTCCATCTGGTTGTGACAGCCTCCGTTGGGGACTTGTGCCTTCTCCCCACACGAGTGGCACCAACAAGGGACAAGGAAAAGAAGGGAGAAATATATGTAATGGGAAGAAGAATATATTTATATGGTAAACGCTACTATGGTCAATGATTTTTCTTTTAAATGATTGCAAACTTTTATTACTTTGCAGTGAACGCTAAAATATCAAAATTTGTGTAGTAACAGTTTAAGTTTAATAGCAATATACAAGGAAATGTAGTTAACATGCACCAACGGTAGACTGACGTTACCTGTGTGTCAAAGGTGAAGAAATCTCTGGATCTGAGATAACCTGACAGCGAGTGAAGGGTGAGGGACCATTAATCTGGCAGTGTACAGGGACGCCGCCTCAGCGACGCCTCAGAGCCAACACGCAATGGAAGAGCAACATTTCCTGCAATGAAACGTTTGTGTTCTTGCACCTTTTTCACGCAAACACTTGTACCAGTGATACTATCGCCGCTCCAGTCATCACACCATCACAGCCACAACAGTTACAAGTTCACCTGTCCATATGCACCACATTTATTGCCACAACTAATGCCATGTTCACGACACACACTGCCACTGCTAAAACCACCTTCAGCACCACCTCTACCACCACCACCACCACCAACAAGCATATTTGATGCCGGATTTCAAAGCAGACATACCTACATACACATAAAGGTGATTTCAAATGCTACAAGACAACTACCACGCTACTGTCGAAGAATCTGTTTTTCGTGATGGCGTCGGTCAGAGATGGTAGTGGGCATCCTGAGTCAGACAGAATTTGGTTGGCATTTCTACTTTTATGTTTGTTTCCAGGACAGGACATTACCTGCGCCCCTCGCGTGTGACTGACGGTCCCCCTACTGGTCAAATACAAGGCCACAGAAAAGAAAACGGTGAGGTGTCCTGTTGTGTGAAGGTATTTACTAGTCAGCTGCATCCAAAAATGTGGCAATACTGAGTCTTCCCTTTGTCTGAAAACTTTCTTACTTTTCCGCATTCAAAGTTCATCCATTCCTTCACTGAAAAGCATTCCCCCCTCTCCGCTCTCTCTCTCTCTCTCTCTCTCTCTCTCTCTCTCTCTCTCTCTCTCTCTCTCTCTCTCTCTCTCTCTCTCTCTCTCTCTCTCTCTCCCTCTCCTCTCGCTTTCAGTGTCCCTGTGTGTTTGTGTCTTTAATGGCGTGCGTTGTGGCTGCTCTCTCTCCTCACTCTGGCCAAAACTAGACCAAACCTCACAAAACTGGCATAAAGAATAAATTGAAAATAAAATGACAATAAACAAGACATAAACACAAGGCAAACAACAACAAGTAACGAAATGACAACACGGCGGTTTGATCTTGATGTTGATGCTACAGGCGGTTCGGGAATACTCCAGAACCAGGCCTTTATAACTTCAGCTCCTGTAGGAAAACGGAAAATAATGGCAGACAGAAAAACAGGCATCATGTTTCACACCACTAATTCCTACAACATCTAGCGCGACACGTTTTGTCTTTCACAGCCTCAATCATCCTGTCATTCGTCTCCTCACACCGTCCCAGCAGCAACGCCATCCACTCCCTTCCTGTCTTCTCCACTCTGACGTTCCCCAGTTCCCTCAGCACCACTTGCGTCATCTCATCGCTGTGTCTGGCATACTTCACACACTCCAGCACTACATGCCCCACCGCCTCATCCTCTCCCATGTCACACATCTGGCACACTTTGCTTCAACACTCACACCTTCTGTAAAATTATTTGGGAAACACTATCCATTTATTTTTATTCATTTTGTTTAAAGAATGTCAATGTTTGACTCAAGTTTAGGTACACAGCAGCAGCAGAGGTAATGTGCAATAGGCGTCTGATATATATATATATATATATATATATATATATATATGTATATATATATATATATATATATATATATATATATATATATATATATATATATATATATATATATATATATATATATATATATATATATATATATATATATATATATATATATGTGGTGTAGTACTGAACTTAGTGAGGAATGGTGACATGGGCTTCCATGTTTTATATATGCAAATGCATGTTTTGACTATATTTAAACATAAGTGCATATTTATCACTTTTTTTCCTTAACACTTCATATCTTTTTAGTTTTTGTGTGTTTATGATGAATATTGTATATGTAATATTATCTTAATCATAATTTCTTGTAAATCTCATAATGAACAATTTAAAACAGATTGTGAGCAGGATTATGGCGCACACTTGGTAAGTGGCAGCCCTACACTCAGTTAACACGGTGTAATGAGGTGTATTGATGCTTTATACACCAAAAACTTGTCTGGCTGTTTTCTTTCCATATTGCACAAATAGCACAGTCCCACTCTCAGCTGATGTAAGGAATGCACCGGTGGGTTTGTCTTGTTAAGTAAAGGATTATGTTAGTGCGTAGTGTTTGCCTCTTTAGTGCTTCACAAAAAAGTGCCACTCAGCCACAACTCTTTTGTAAGTCTTTGTAGTACACCACTGCACAAAACTTATGTTACTTCCCTGTAGATTTTATTTATATTTTATTCCAGCATGCTCAAGCCCACGGGTGATTTCTTTCATTGATATGCAGGCCTCACGTACACTTCATTCTTTGTCAGTGTCGTGCTGTATTCGCGGTGATCAGTGAACTGCTGGCTGATGCAGATCTAGTCTTCTCTTGGGGACTTATTGTCTGCATGTTGACAGGCTGGATCAGCAGAGGAGCCGACACCGCACAGCTCGGCGCTCTTCCCCTGTGCCTGAGCAACACTGCGCTGACACGTCTGTCCGATGCAGGGAGGAGACAGCAAGCGAGAGGCGAGGCTTGGCGCAGTTTTGACATGTTAGGCAGTTAGTGTTCTTAACTAGAGTAAATACACTTGAGAAAAGTAATATACGTGGGGAAAAGGTTTTCAGTTCAGGTTTCCCATGAGATGAAAGTAAAAGGCATGTAGAAAGGTTTGTGTTAGCAATTGTAGATGCAGTTATGGTAGAAAGTTTGTGGGAAAGGGAAATTGTTACATGTTAAGTGTCTTGTTGGGGCAATGGAAGTAAGTGGAAGGAAGGAGAGGCTTTGCTGAGTTTAGCTTTGTCTGAGTATTACTGTACTTGATTAGGATAAAGAGTTGTGAAATTTTTTTTTCTACACATATTTCAATAGTTCTGGAAATAATATCTTCACATATAGCATATAACATGGATGGTGTATTTCACTTGTTAATTTTGAGGGTAATTTCTATAGTGTGCGTCCTTTACTTTCCGTTTTCTTTCACGGTTAAGGCTTCCTGTCGTTCTCTCTCATGGCAAACTATGGTATCTCGCCTTGGGTCGGTTCACCTAACAAACTTTACACATTTTCATTCTTATCTCAGTTATATTTGTGTACTTTGTAATTCCTAAACTGGTGTATACATTTAAAGGACACTACTACTACTGTGTCATGTGTATAATCACGTTGAAGAAAATAGCCTATCCTGTTTACGAATTCAGGTTTTTTCTTTCCTCTCAAAGTCCACCAGACTGATACACTTAAATGTGAAAGGAGTGGTTGTAACCCCCTTAGAGGGCTTGGATACCATCTACCATAGTTCCACAACAGAAGGGCACCAAGCAATCCTTCGCGTGAGGCCCCAGGATGCCAGAAAGGGCCTGGTTAACCGAGGAAAGAATACTGGATGACTTGTGATGTCAGAGTAAAAAATCAATAAGGGAGAGGAAAGGAAAGCTTCGAGTGAGGTTAGTTAGTCAGTCAATGCAGTAAAAATATAAGAAAGGAACAGCTGATAAGCAATAGGTCTTCTGATCCTGCCAGTGGAGGGAAGTGGAGAGGGAAAGAGAAGATCCTTGCAGATTCCACATACTCAGTAGAGAAATTTGACGGAATGAAGTGAGTGTAGTAGACTAACACGAGAGTAGGAGAGGCCAGCCAGAGATGAGAGAAAAGAAGTGGAGAGGAAGACAAGGAGAGGAATTGTTTGCAGACTTGTAGAGTTTTCAACGGTGAAGAGATTGCAATGGGTAACTAATGGTAAGACGAGAGACACCGCGAAGGATGAAGGAACTGCACGAGTGAAGAGAAGTGACGAAGAGAGAAACTCCTTAGAGATTTCTGATACACACTGCAGACTTCCAGAAGATGAAGATGCTGTGATGGATAACTGAAGGGGGACATGAAAGGATGGACGAGTGAAAGGCAGTGAAAGAGAGACATTTCTTAGAGATTTCTGATACACACTGCAGACTTCCAGAAGATAAAGATGCTGTGATGGATAACTGAAGGGGCACATGAAAGGATGGACGAGTGAAAGGCAGTGAAAGAGAGACATTTCTTAGAGATTTCTGATACACACTTTAGACTTCCAGAAGATGAAGATGTTGTGATGGATAACTGAAGGGGCACATGAAAGGATGGACGAGTGAAAGGCAGTGAAAGAGAGACAATGCTTAGAGATCTCATCATTTTTATAGGGAACTTGAATGCAGAGAGAGCAAGGGACGCTGGCGGGAATGAAGGACACAGATGAACGAGACGTGAAGACGTTAAGAATTGCTTGTATATTTAGAAGACTTGTTATTGTGGAGTAAGCAGCTACAATGGCGATGGATGTGTGGAAAGAAGCAAAGAAGAGATAAATGCCTTAGATCTCAGTGTAAGAGAGTTCCTAAGGAATGAAGTGACTGAGAGACTCCACCCAGTAAGACAGGAGTGGCGACAGGCAAGAATGAATGCTGTGGCTCAGTGACATTTAGTGATTACTTGCAGGCTAATGAGATGTATTAGGGAAAGCTGACAAGGTGAAATGACTCCATTAGTGTCTTTGGCAAGACACAAGTAACTACCAAGAATAGAAGAGGTGGCTCACCTGAAAGAAGTGAAGGAGAAAAAATTACTGCACGTATTGCAGATTACACACACACACACACACACACACACACACACACACACACACACACACACACACACACACACACACACACACACACACACACACAAATGCTCCATTTCACTATATTGTGGTGGGCAAGTTTAGCGTCAAGTGTTTATCCCTGGCCAGGAGGCGAGAAGGCGAGGTGGTGAGGGGGAGCTGTGTTCCCGCTGAGTGTCACCTCTGTTTATTTATCTCACAGACGCCACCTGTCCCCCGCTGCCGCCACACCCCACATTACAGTGAAAAGGTCCCGGCACAAGCTGTCTGAGGCTCCTGCGAGAACCTGCAAGGCGAGGAGGCGTCACCACGGAAGTGCTTGGCAATAATGCAGCCATGCTATTATAGAAACCTGCTGTTCACACCTCTCTCTCTCTCTCTCTCTCTCTCTCTCTCTCTCTCTCTCTCTCTCTTGGATCGAGGGAGAGATAATTACAGGGCATAACGCGAGTTTCTGCAAATACTGAAAGACGTTAAAGAACGTGTAATTCTAAGTAGAAAATGTTGTATACACATATGCATTGTAAGGCTTTGTTTACCCGTCAGTGGAGTTGAAAATGTACGGGACTCGCGGGTGTGCTCTGTGACATGACGGACACACGGTTGCATTGTCGCAGCCTCGAAGGTGCCACTGAGTCAAATTACGAATGGTTTAATCTTATTTTTTGCAGGCTGTGGAATATTACAGTATCTTATAACAAGAAAAACATCATCAAAAAAGCATGTAGTTTACCGATAAGCATTACACGACAACATTATTGCGGTGATTAAAAATACTCCTGTAAAATGCGACTATACGTAGACTCTCTCTCTCTCTCTCTCTCTCTCTCTCTCTCTCTCTCTCTCTCTCTCTCTCTATTAGCAAAAATAACCCCTGCAGTGAAGTAATCAAGATAAGTAATAATAATAAATAATAAATAATAAATTCAGCAAGCACAGGTAACCAGCAGGGAAGCAGGAGCCAATGTTTATCCTCAATTTCCAGATGGATTTCTCTTACGATATTCATGAACACAGGAATAGGCCAATGCTCACCAGTGAAATACATCTCGATTTCTGGAACAAGGACCTGACAAGGACCCTCATGCGAGACTCCTAGACAAACTACACTCAGCGTAAATACATCATTCATATGCCAGGATCAGGAGGTGGCTGGGAAAAGACAATGGTCTGTACTAAATGGCTGAATCTCGCTGTAATTATGTCATTTGTCGTGGACCTGAGGATTAACCCGTAGTGGTGAACGTCTGAGGTGTTCATCAGACTGTTTCACAGACTACAGAGCTCATAAGTTTGTTTCACATCCAAGTTATTTATTTATTTTATTTTATTTATTTATTTATTTTTATTTTTTTTTTCTGTATAAAGATGCAGAATCCTCACTAAACTTTTAGAAGAAGGAAAACACCTTCAAAAATCTTCATACCTTCTGCTATAGCCAGTTAAAAATAGTAAACAAAAGATACTGAAACGTTCAAAAACCCACTTACTCAATTTATATAGAAAATAAGAATTGCAACTGATAGATTACTGCTTTACTGACTTAGTGGAAGGAGAGAGGAGCACCAGGCAGTGTGGTCAGTCGTGAAACACGTTTCTAAGATTTCTTATTGATCCGGAAATTGAGAAACAACACTCGACCTTGATATGATAAACTGATTCACACATAAAAAAAAAAAAAAAAAAAAGATGAAAGAAAATCCATCCAACACAACAGCACGCACTCTCATCCCTGACAATGGTGGGCAGAGTAAAAAGGAGACTGGCCTCATCGTTACCAGCGACGCGAAATGGCCACATGATTGCGCATCTCGGAACCACAAAGGTGACGCGATGCTTGGGTTCACATGGAGGAAATGTGAATCCAGTACACTGCCAATCATTTTATCGCTACACAACCTGCAAGAGAGACTCCCCCTCAATGCTCGGTGCTCCTGTGATGTCCAGTACTACGGAAAAGATTTGTGATATCTGGAGAGAACACAATTCCGTGCCACAAAACTAATCCCAACAACAAAACTCCATTAAAAGAACCAGGACAGCTCGCCGTGTATTCCCGAGAGGCTGCAGGACTGACTGTTTTGTGACGCCGCGCTTTTTGGCAAGTCTGGGCTCGGCGAAGCGGCGATCACTCCGACGTCTTTGAACTTTGGACTGTAATAATGACGAGAAA
Organism: Scylla paramamosain; assembly: GCF_035594125.1. NCBI lineage: Eukaryota > Metazoa > Arthropoda > Malacostraca > Decapoda > Portunidae > Scylla > Scylla paramamosain. Next base: position 881,183 of record NW_026973682.1, on the reverse strand, counting down.
CCAATACTTCGTCAGCAAAGCGAAGACGTGGCTGTATCTTGTGTCCCTTCATAATAACACTAAGGCACAACTGAAGCTGTATTACGTATCTTTGTGCAGTAAAAGTGACGATGTCTGGAACCAATATATGGGCCACAAATACACTTGTTCTTGCCACAGGAAATTCTCTTAAGCTATTTCCTTCAGATATTGTGTTCTCTTCCCTCCTTCCTCTCTCTCTCTCTCTCTCTCTCTCTCTCTCTCTCTCTCTCTCTCTCTCTCTCTCTCTCTCTCTCTCTCTCTCTCTCTCTCCTCCTCCTCCTCCTCCTCCTCCTCCTCCTGCTCCTCGTCCTCGTCTTCGTCCTCGTGCTGTAGGTGTTCCCAGTCCTGTCATTCCATGTGTTCTCACTCCGCCTCGTGCTGGTCTCTGTTAGAATTGTATTTCCTCCCGCGTCTTTAAATCGCTCGTGTCTTTGAAGCTGAAGCTCTCGCCGTAATGGAAAGTTGCTTGTAAACATGCTTGAGACTGGAAGTGCAAAAGTGGCAGAGAAAAGCACACACACACACACACACACACACACACACACACACACACACACACACACACACACACAAACCTCAGTATTCGTGTAGGTTGAGTAAATTCGCGTTCCCGAGACTAGAGCCGCGAGGTGTTGACCCAGCGTGCCTCCCTCCCTTTCTCCTTCCCTTCTCTCTCGCCTTTCGAACCTTTCTGTCCGTTTCCTCCCTTTTAGTTACATTTTTTTTTTTTTTTATGAAGGAGAGGCACCAGCCAAGGGCAACAAGATTATAATTAAAAAAATGCCACTGAGGTGCCGGTCCCCGAGCAGTCAAAAAGTGGTCTTCAAAAATTAAAGGATAAGTGTCTTGAATCCTCCCGCTTGAAAATAGGAGGGAGGAAATACAAAAGTGGAAAGGGAGTTCCAGAGTTTACCGGAGAAAGGGATGAATGATTGAGAATACTGGTTAACTCTTGCATGCATTAGAGAGGTGGACAGAATATGGGTAAGAGAAAGAAAAGACTTGTGCAGCGAAGCCGTGGGGGGAGGGGAGGCATGCAGTTAGCAAGATCAGAAGAGCAGTTAGCATAAAGATAGCGGTAGAAGATAGCAAGAGATACAACACTGCGAGAGAGAGAGAGAGAGAGAGAGAGAGAGAGAGAGAGAGAGAGAGAGAGAGAGAGAGAGAGAGAGAGAGAGAGAGAGAGAGAGAGAGAGAGGCTAAAGACAGTGAGTTAGAGGAGAGGAGTTGCCAAGACAAAAAACTTCTGATTCCACCTTGTCTAAAAGAATCGTATAAGTGGAACATCCCCCCTATACATGTGAAGCATACTCTATACATAGGCGGATAAGGCCCCTGTACAGAGTGAGCTGCTGGTAAGGGGGTGGGGGAGAAAAAACTGGCAGAGACGACTCAGAACGCCTAAGTTCATAGAACCTGTTTTAGCTAGAGATGAGATGTGAAGTTTGCAGTTAAGACAGTAAAGGATAGTAAATTAAAAATAAAGTAAAGTTTACTTTAGAAGTAAAGGATAGACCGAGAACGCTCAGTGTAGAAAAGGGAGACAGTTGTATGTCACTGAAGAGGAGGGGATAGTTATCTGGAAGGTTGTGTCGAGTTGATAGATGGAAGGATTGAGTTTTGAAACACTGAACAATACTAAGTTTGTCCTACCTTAATCGCAGATTTTAAAGATCAGAAGTTAGGCATTTTGTGGCTTCCCTGCATGAAATGTATCCTTCCTGAAGGGTTGGACGTCTATGAAAAGACGTGGAAAAGTGCAGGGTGGTTTCATCAGCGTAGGAGTGGAAAGGACAAGAAATTTGGTTTAGAAGTTCATTGATGAATAATAAGAAGAGAGTGGGTGACAGGACAGAACCCTGAGGAACACCACTGTTAATAGATTTAGGAGAACAGTGACCGTCTACCACAGCAGCAATAGAACGGTCAGAAAGGAAACTTGAGATGAAGTTACAAAGAGAAGGATAGAAACCGTAGGAGGGTAGTTTGGAAATCAAAGCTTTGTGCCAGACTCTATCAAAAGCTTTTGATATGTCCAAGGCAACAGCAAAAGTTTCACCAAAGTTTCTAAAAGAGGATGATCAAGAGTCAGTAAGGAAAGTCAGAAGATCACCAGTAGAGCGGCCTTGACGGAACCCATACTGGCGATCAGATAGAAGGTTGTGAAGTGATAGATGTTTAAGAATCTTCCTGTTGAGGATAGATTCAAAAACTTTAGATAGGCAGGAAATTAAAGCAATAGGACGGTAGTTTGAGGGATTAGAACGGTCACCCTTTTTAGGAACAGGTTGAATGTAGGCAAACATCCAGCAAGAAGGAAAGGTAGATGTTGACAGACAGAGCTGAAAGAGTTTGACTAGGCAAGGTGCAAGCACGGAGGCACAGTTTCGGAGAACAATAGGAGGGACCCCATCAGGTCCATAAGCCTTCCGAGGGTTTAGGCCAGCGAGGGCATGGAAAACATCATTGCGAAGAATTTTAATAGGTGGCATGAAGTAGTCAGAGGGTGGAGGAGAGGGAGGAACAAGCCCAGAATCGTCCAAGGTAGAGTTTTTAGCAAAGGTTTGAGCAAAGAGTTCAGCTTTAGAAATAGATGTGATAGCAGTGGTGCCATCTGGTTGAAATAGAGGAGGGAAAGAAGAAGAAGTAAAGTTATTGGAGATATTTTTGGCTAGATGCCAGAAATCACGAGGGGAGTTAGATCTTGAAAGGTTTTGACACTTTCTGTTAATGAAGGAGTTTTTGGCTAGTTGGAGAACAGACTTGGCATGGTTCCGGGCAGAAATATAAAGTGCATGAGATTTTGGTGATGGAAGGCTTAAGTACCTTTTGTGGGCCACCTCTCTGTCATGTATAGCACGAGAACAAGCTGTGTTAAACCAAGGTTTAGAAGGTTTAGGACGAGAAAAAGAGTGAGGAATGTACGCCTCCATGCCAGACACTATCACCTCTGTTATGCGCTCAGCACACAAAGCCGGGTCTCTGACACGGAAACAGTAGTCATTCCAAGGAAAATCAGCAAAATACCTGATAGGACAAGATAAAGATATGAGATTGTGATCGGAGGAGCCCAACGGAGAAGAAAGGGTGACAGCATAAGCAGAAGGATTAGAGGTCAGGAAAAGGTCAAGAATGTTGGGTTTATCTCCAAGACGGTCAGGAATACGAGTAGGGTGTTGCACCAATTGCTCTAGGTCATGGAGGATAACAAAGTTGTAGGCTATTTCACCAGGATGGTCAGTGAAGGGAGAGGAAAGCCAAAGCTGGTGGTGAACATTGAAGTCTCCAAGAATGGAGATCTCTGCAAATGGGAAGAGGGTCAGAATGTACTCCACTTTGGAAGTTAAGTAGTCAAAGAATTTCTTATAGTCAGAGGAGTTAGGTGAGACGTATACAGCACAGATGAATTTAGTATGAGAGTGACTCTAGTCGTAGCCAGATGATGAAAAACTCGGAAGATTCAAGAGCGTGGGCACGAGAGCAGGTTAAGTCATTGCGCACATAAACGCAGCATCCAGCTTTGGATCGAAAATGAGGATAGAGAAAGTAGGAGGGAACAGAAAAGGGGCTACTGTCAGTTGCCTCAGACACCTGAGTTTCAGTGAGGAAAAGAAGATGAGGTTTAGAAGAGGAGAGGTGGTGTTCTACAGATTGAAAATTAGATCTTAGACCACGAATGTTGCATAAGTTAATGAAGAAAAAGTTGAGGGGGGGTGTCAAGACACTTAGGGTTGTCGACAGAAAGGCAGTCCGTCCTGGGGACATTTATGGTCCCCTCCCCCGATGGGGACTCCGAGGCTGGTATAGGAGTCGCCATGATGATTTTAAAATTTTTGAGTGAAGGGTGTGTGTGTTATTAGGTGCTTGTAGTTTTGTGTGGAGAAAGAGAGTTGTCTTTAGAGGGCAGGCTGTGACTGCCCCCTTGTGTTGTGAGACACAAAGGGAAACGTTCAGTGAGGTCACAGCTGGGTTTAATGATAAGTTCACAGCACCCCCTGAACAGTGCTTTAGACCTCACTGGGAGTAATAATCATTTCGGCAGGTGTCTACTGCCTCCTCCTCTGGCTTTCATTATATAATAGCACACTCCTAGAAAAGAACTGATGAAATTAACAAAGTATGTCATAAAAAACACATTTAACATTCTTTTATTTCAAAATTACATCAAAGAAAATGCATGTTTAAAAAGTGCACTGTTACATCTTTCTTTTCTTGATATTTGGTCTCTGCAGGTGTTCTTTAATTAATTACAAGGTATTCACGAAGGAAGGAAGGAGGGAGGGAAGGAACAATGAAAAGGGTTAGTGTTTATGAGAGAGAGAGAGAGAGAGAGAGAGAGAGAGAGAGAGAGAGAGAGAGTGAGAGAGAGAGAGAGAGAGAGAGAGAGAGTCTACTCTCCATTCAATATATATATATATATATATATATATATATATATATATATATATATATATATATATATATATATATATATATATATATATATATATATATATATATATATATATATATATATATATATATATATATATATATATATATATATATATATATATATATATATACAGTGAGTTTCTCTTGTATAAATTCAAAGTTGGTTCCTGTTTAAGTGTTCTTTGTCTCTCTCTCCAGGCCTTAGTATAAGCTAAGTATCTGGACCGCGGTAGGTCAGTAGGTAGCGCGTCTGACTACAATGGAGGAAGTATCGGGCTCGAATCCTGGTGACAGCTGGAATTTTTTTGTGACGATTGCCCGCTCCTAGGTTTGCTCAACCTTATAGAGGTGCCGGTCAACTGTGATTGGTAACGTAAAGACTGTGGAAAAAGGAACTGTCCATCCTACTCTATATGCCGAGGCCCAGGAAGGGTGACGCTACGAGTACCAGCCCTGGGCCAACACTCGGAATGCGGCACCTTCACATTTTTTTAATATTTTTATAGGAAACTTTTTTTTTCTTCTCAACATCAATAGTTCCCACAATAGTTTTGTGCTAAATGTTTTGCCAATTTTGCAGAATTTTTATTTTCTCTCCATCACGCGCTGGTAAAGTAACCTTAAAAACACAAATCTTTTTTTTTTCCTTTTCCTTTCATATTTCTTTTTCTTTCTTTGTTTTTTTTTCGTATTCGTTTTGTTCTTTTCTTTTTTTGTACCTTTCTTGTTTTTTCTCTTGCTATATCTTTCATTATTTTCTTTTTTCCTTTTTTTTCCTTCTTTTCAGCATTGTCCTCCTGCACTATTACTTGTTTTTCCTGTAAGCTTAATTGTTTGGTATTTAATTTCTTCCCTGTCGCCTGCAAAGTATTAGTGCGTCATTATAAGTCCTGGCAGCAGTGAGCCCCGCCTTCCATCACAGCTAATATCTCCCAAGTTACGCCGTTAACATCAAAACTTTCTTATTTTCCCGTCTAGTATTAAAAACCTGCAATGGAGCGACTCACAGTAAAGTGTTTTTTTTTTTTTTTTTCTGCAGCTTTCTTTATTTTTTCTTAACTTTTTTCTTTATTTTTTAGTTTTGTCTTTTTAATGTCTATATAATTGTCCGCTTCCCTTCCTGCCTGTCTGTCTGTCTGTCTGTCTGTTTGTCTATGCTTTGTTTCGTTTTTTTTTTTTTTTAGTTTTTGTCAGTCTTGCTTTTTTTGTGTGTGTGTTTGTCTGTCTGTAGAAATGTATGTACGCATGTTTTTTTTTACTTTACTTTTTTTATTTCATAATTTCTTTCATTTTCTCTTCCTTTCCCTCTCCTGTTTTTTTTTTTTTGTCGTGGGTTATTTTTCGTTTTCTTTCTTTCTTTCTTTTTTCTTTATTTCTTTCCTTCTTTCTTTCTTTTTTACTTATTTCTTCCCCACCCTCCCTCCCTTCCTCCCTCCTAAGGCTGCACACACACACACACACACACACACACACACACACACACACACACAAATAATAATAATAATAATAATAATAATAATAATAATAATAAATAAATAAATAGATAGATAGAAAAAAAAAAGGACAACAGACTCACCTCCCCCGCCATCAAATCCCATAAATCTTTAACAATGAGACCCAGAGCAAGATAAGCACAAGGCAATTGGAATGATGGAGGCGAACGTACGTCTGGATATTAGAACGTAAAGCTTTGGATTAACTTTGACTCATCCTCTCTCTCTCTCTCTCTCTCTCTCTCTCTCTCTCTCTCTCTCTCTCTCTCTCTCTCTCTCTCTCTCTCAGTGATGTGCGTTGAGTGTGAGATGAAGTGTGTATTATTTGGTGCTCCAGTGTAAGGCGTGTTGAAGTGTCCTCTTACTCTTACTCTTGTGTTGTGTGTGTTTCTGATTGATGCAATAATGACTGGGTTTATTTGTATTGATGCGTGTGTGTGTGTGTGCGTGTGTGTGTGTGTGTGTGTGTGTGTGTGTGTGTGTGTGTGTGTGTGTGTGTGTAAATGTTTAGAGGTAACAGGAAGTAATTTTCATCATTATAGTTGTCATGTTCATCATTTTTTTTAGCTTTTTTTTTTTTTTTTTACATAATTTTTGGCATAATTTCTATCATTATTGCCATCATCATCATCCCCATCAGTATTGGCAACTACTTCGTGCTATTCCATCTTCACTTCTCGGTCTTTGCAAACCCTTGACATGAAGCAGCTGATTCGTTCATATATTGATTTTTCTTCGATTAATGTTCATGAAATTCCCTGCCGTTTTTTCACCACGTCTCTGGAATATTTTCAGACAGGAAGAAAGTGAAGTTTGCCACACTGTTTGACTCACTCCTGAGGTGTAGGATTAATAGGTAAATCAGAAAAATAATTAACATTGTTCCTGATATAGAAAATCAATGTCTTTCATCCCCTTCAAAGTCACGTAGAAATGAAAGCATCTGTTATTCGAAATATCAAAGGAACCTGAAATTAAAATCAACTTTGACTTAGAACATAAAAAAAAAAAAGACTAATATAAAAAAAAATGCTTTGTCTTCCCATGTTGCAACTCAAGAATGAATGAAAATATCCATTATTACTCTTATGGAAATGGTATAGGATATGAGTTTCCCCTTTTCCTTCTGTTTTTTTTCCCTTTCTCGCAGCACTCCCAAGGTGCCGGAATAAAAATACCTTACTTGGCTTAGCACAAAAATAGCGTCTAAAAAGTTATAGGTATTGAAGAAGAGAATTTGTCCAGCAGTGAAAGGGTTAAAATGCTTTTTTTTTTTTATATCCGCAATCTGTCATGTTTCTGTATCTTATTTTATTTATTTATTTATTTTTTCTTCTTTTCTCTTCCTCCGTCTTGAGGTGCGATTTTACCTGTGTCCTGATCTTCTCTTGTACATTTTGTCATTGGATGCGCGGCGGAGACTTTGACAATTCGAATGACATCAGTTGACTTTTTTTTTTTATTGTGTTATGAATGTTGTTATATTTTGCTTCGTGTTGGTATTTTTTTAAAGATTTTTAAAATTTTCTTGTTATCATTATTTTTCCCTTATTTGTCGTCGTTTGTGTCTGTATTTCCATTAATTTTCTTTTATTTCAATTACTTTACTCGTGGTCGTGATTTTTTTTCCTTACCTTTATTTATTTTCCCTTCCAATGTTGTTTCCATATGTATACATATCTATTTTGTTTTTCCTTCAATTTCTTTCATCTAGATATGAATTTTTATCGTTTTTTTCCCTCTCTTTTTATTTATTTTTTTTCTTTTAATGCTGTTGTCATTGATATGCACATTTCTCTCCTTTATTTTCCACAATTTATTTTGTCTTTTTTTTTTCTCAAGTTGATATTTTCTCCTGTAGTTTATTTATTTATTTATTTATTTATTTATTTGAAGGAGGGTTCATGTTAATATTTTCAGTTGCAATTTTTCAGTTCCTTCTTCGCCTCGATGGGCTTCTATATATTTCTGACAATTTACTTTCACATTTTTGGCTCGGAGTCCATCTTGCCTCGTCCAGGAAACTTTAAGTACATTTATACCATGAATAAGATTTCCAGAACCTCCTTCCTTCCTTCCTCCATTCCTTCATTATCCTTCCTCCAACTCTCTCTCTCTCTCTCTCTCTCTCTCTCTCTCTCTCTCTCTCTCTCTCTCTCTCTCTCTCTCTCTCTCTCTCTGTTAGCAAAAATAACCCCTGCAGTGAAGTAATCAAGATAAGTAATAATAATGAATAATAAATAATAAATTCAGCAAGCACAGGTAACCAGCAGGGAAGCAGGAGCCAATGTTTATCCTCAATTTCCAGATGGATTTCTCTTACGATATTCATGAACACAGGAATAGGCCAATGCTCACCAGTGAAATACATCTCGATTTCTGGAACAAGGACCTGACAAGGACCCTCATGCGAGACTCCTAGACAAACTACACTCAGCGTAAATCCATCATTCATATGCCAGGATCAGGAGGTGGCTGGGAAAAGACGATGGTCTGTACTGAATGGCTGAATCTCGCTGTAATTATGTCATTTGTCGTGGACCTGAGGATTAACCCGTAGTGGTGAACGTCTGAGGTGTTCATCAGACTGTTTCACAGACTACAGAGCTCATAAGTTTGTTTCACATCCAAGTTATTTATTTATTTTATTTTATTTATTTATTTATTTATTTTTATTTTTTTCTGTATAAAGATGCAGAATCCTCACTAAACTTTTAGAAGAAGGAAAACACCTTCAAAAATCTTCATACCTTCTGCTATAGCCAGTTAAAAATAGTAAACAAAAGATACTGAAACGTTAAAAAACCCACATAGTCAATTTATATAGAAAATAAGAATTGCAACTGATAGATTACTGCTTTACTGACCTAGTGGAAGGAGAGAGGAGCACCAGGCAGTGTGGTCAGTCGTGAAACACGTTTGTAAGATTTCTTATTGATCCGGAAATTGAGAAACAACACTCGACCTTGATATGATAAACTGATTCACACATAAAAAAAAAAAAAAAAAGATGAAAGAAAATCCATCCAACACAACAGCATGCACTCTGATCCATGACAATAGCGGGCAGAGTAAAAAGGAGACTGGCCTCATCGTTACCAGCGACGCGAAATGGCCACATGATTGCGCATCTCGGAACCACAAAGGTGACGCGATGCTTGGGTTCACATGGAGGAAATGTGAATCCAATACACTGCCAATCATTTTATCGCTACACAACCTGCAAGAGAGACTCCCCTCAATGCTCGGTGCTTCTGTGATGTCCAATACTACGGAAAAGATTTGTGATATCTGGAGAGAACACAATTCCGTGCCACAAAACTAATCCCAACAACAAAACTTCATTAAAAGAACCAGAACTGCTCGCCGTGTATTCCCGAGAGGCTGCAGGACTGACTGTTTTGTGACGCCGCGCTTTTTGGCAAGTCTGGGCTCGGCGAAGCGGCGATCACTCCGACGTCTTTGAACTTTGGACTGTAATAATGACGAGAAACCAATACTTCGTCAGCAAAGCGAAGACGTGGCTGTATCTTGTGTCCCTTCATAATAACACTAAGGCACAAATGAAGCTGTATTACGTATCTTTGTGCAGTAAAAGTGACGATGCCTGGAACCAATGTATGGGCCACAAATACACTTGTTCTTTCCACAGGAAATTCTCTTAAGCTATTTCCTTCAGATATTGTGTTCTCTTCCCTCCTTCCTCTCTCTCTCTCTCTCTCTCTCTCTCTCTCTCTCTCTCTCTCTCTCTCTCTCTCTCTCTCTCTCTCTCTCTCTCTCCTTGCCCCTCTTTGTCCTCCTCCTCTTGCTCCTCCTACTACTCGTCCTTGTCCTCGTCCTCGTCCTCGTCCTCGTGCTGTAGGTGTTCCCAGTCCTGTCATTCCATGTGTTCTCTCTCCGCCTCGTGCTGGTCTCTGTTAGAATTGTATTTCCTCCCGCGTCTTTAAATCGCTCGTGTCTTTGAAGCTGAAGCTCTCGCCGTAATGGAAAGTTGCTTGTAAACATGCTTGAGATTGGAAGTGCAAAAGTGGCAGAGAAAAGCACACACACACACACACACACACACACACACACACACACACACACACACACACAAACCTCAGTATTCGTGTAGGTTGAGTAAATTCGCGTTCCCGAGACTAGAGCCGCGAGGTGTTGACCCAGCATGCCTCCCTCCCTTTCTCCTTCCCTTCCCTCTCGCCTTTCGCACCTTTCTGTCCGTTTCCTCCCTTTTCGTTACAATATTTTTTTTTTTTTATGAAGGAGAGGCACCAGCCAAGGGCAACAAGATTATAATTAAAAAATGCCACTGAGGTGCCGGTCCCCGAGCAGTCAAAAAGTGGTCTTCAAAAATTAAAGGATAAGTGTCTTGAAACCTCCCGCTTGAAAATAGGAGGGAGGAAATACAGAAGTGAAAAGGGAGTTCCAGAGTTTACCGGAGAAAGGGATGAATGATTGAGAATACTGGTTAACTCTTGCATGCATTAGAGAGGTGGACAGAATATGGGTAAGAGAAAGAAAAGACTTGTGCAGCGAAGCCGTGGGAGGAGGGGAGGCATGCAGTTAGCAAGATCAGAAGAGCAGTTAGCATAAAAATAGCGGTAGAAGATAGCAAGAGATATAACACTGCGAGACAGAGAGAGAGAGAGAGAGAGAGAGAGAGAGAGAGAGAGAGAGAGAGAGAGAGAGAGAGAGAGAGAGGCTAAAGACAGTGAGTTAGAGGAGAGGAGTTGCCAAGACAAAAAACTTCTGATTCCACCTTGTCTAAAAGAATCGTATAAGTGGAACCTCCCCCCTATACATGTGAAGCATACTCTATACAGAGGCGGATAAGGCCCCTGTACAGAGCGAGCTGCTGGTAAGGGGGTGGGGGAGAAAAAACTGGCAGAGACGACTCAGAACGCCTAAGTTCATAGAACCTGTTTTAGCTAGAGATGGGATGTGAAGTTTGCAGTTAAGACAGTAAAGGATAGTAAATTAAAAATAAAGTAAAGTTTACTTTAGAAGTAAAGGATAGACCGAGAACGCTCAGTGTAGAAAAGGGAGACAGTTGGATGTCACTGAAGAGGAGGGGATAGTTATCTGGAAGGTTGTGTCGAGTTGATAGATGGAAGGATTGAGTTTTGAAACACTGAACAATACTAAGTTTGTCCTACCTCAATCGCAGATTTTAAAGATCAGAAGTTTGGCGTTCTGTGGCTTCCCTGCATGAAATGTATACTTCCTGAAGGGTTGGACGTCTATGAAAAGACGTGGAAAAGTGCAGGGTGGTTTCATCAGCGTAGGAGTGGATAGGACAAGAAGTTTGGTTTAGAAGTTCATTGATGAATAATAAGAAGAGAGTGGGTGACAGGACAGAGCTCTGAGGAACACCACTGTTAATAGATTTAGGAGAAGAACAGTGACCGTCTACCACAGCAGCAATAGAACGGTCAGAAAGGAAACTCGAGATGAAGTTACAAAGAGAAGGATAGAAACCGTAGGAGGGTAGTTTGGAAATCAAAGCTTTGTGCCAGACTCTATCAAAAGCTTTTGATATGTCCAAGGCAACAGCAAAAGTTTCACCAAAGTTTCTAAAAGAGGATGACCAAGACTCAGTAAGGAAAGCCAGAAGATCACCAGTAGAGCGGCCTTGACGGAACCCATACTGGCGATCAGATAGAAGGTTCTGAAGTGATAGATGTTTAAGAATCTTCCTGTTGAGGATAGATTCAAAAACTTTAGATAGGCAGGAAATTAAAGCAATAGGACGGTAGTTTGAGGGATTAGAACGGTCACCCTTTTTAGGAACAGGTTGAATGTAGGCAAACTTCCAGCAAGAAGGAAAGGTAGATGTTGACAGACAGAGCTGAAAGAGTTTGACTAGGCAAGGTGCAAGCACGGAGGCACAGTTTCGGAGAACAATAGGAGGGACCCCATCAGGTCCATAAGCCTTCCGAGGGTTTAGGCCAGCGAGGGCATGGAAAACATCATTGTGAAGAATTTTAATAGGTGGCATGAAGTAGTCAGAGAGTGGAGGAGAGGGAGGAACAAGCCCAGAATCGTCCAAGGTAGAGTTTTTAGCAAAGGTTTGAGCAAAGAGTTCAGCTTTAGAAATAGATGTGATAGCAGTGGTGCCATCTGGTTGAAATAGAGGAGGGAAAGAAGAAGAAGTAAAGTTATTGGAGATATTTTTGGCTAGATGCCAGAAATCACGAGGGGAGTTAGATCTTGAAAGGTTTTGACATTTTCTGTTAATGAAGGAGTTTTTGGCTAGTTGGAGAACAGACTTGGCATGGTTCCGGGCAGAAATATAAAGTGCGTGAGATTTTGGTGATGGAAGGCTTAAGTACCTTTTGTGGGCCACCTCTCTATCATGTATAGCACGAGAACAAGCTGTGTTAAACCAAGGTTTAGAAGGTTTAGGACGAGAAAAAGAGTGAGCAATGTATGCCTCCATGCCAGACACTATCACCTCTGTTATGCGCTCAGCACACAAAGCCGGGTCTCTGACACGGAAGCAGTAGTCATTCCAAGGAAAATCAGCAAAATACCTCCTCAGGTTCCCCCAACTAACAGAGGCAAAACGCCAGAGGCACCTTCCTCAGGAGGGATTGGAGTAATAAGACAAGATAAAGATATGAGATTGTGAACGGAGGAGCCCAACGGAGAAGGAAGGGTGACAGCATAAGCAGAAGGATTAGAGGTCAGGAAAAGGTCAAGAATGTGGGGCTTATCTCCAAGACGGTCAGGAATACGAGTAGGGTGTTGCACCAATTGCTCTAGGTCATGGAGGATAGCAAAGTTGTAGGCTATTTCACCAGGATGGTCAGTGAAGGGAGAGGAAAGCCAAAGCTGGTGGTGAACATTGAAGTCTCCAAGAATGGAGATCTCTGCAAAAGGGAAGAGGGTCAGAAAGTACTCCACTTTGGAAGTTAAGTAGTCAAAGAATTTCTTATAGTCAGAGGAGTTAGGTGAGAGGTATACAGCACAGATATATTTAGTATGAGAGTGACTCTGTAGTCGTAGCCAGATGATGGAAAACTCGGAAGATTCAAGAGCGTGGGCACGAGAGCAGGTTAAGTCATTGCGCACATAAACGCAGCATCCAGCTTTGGATCGAAAATGAGGATAGAGAAAGTAGGAGGGAACAGAAAAGGGGCTACTGTCAGTTGCCTCAGACACCTGAGTTTCAGTGAGGAAAAGAAGATGAGGTTTAGAAGAGGAGAGGTGGTGTTCTACAGATTGAAAATTGGATCTTAGACCACGAATGTTGCATAAGTTAATGAAGAAAAAGTTGAGGGAGGGTGTCAAGACACTTAGGGTTGTCGACAGAAAGGCAGTCCGACCTGGGGACATTTATGGTTCCCTCCCCAGATGGGGACTCCGAGGCTGGTATAGGAGTCGCCATGATGATTTTAAAATTTTTGAGTTAAGGGTGTGTGTTATTAGGTGCTTGTAGTTTTGTGTGGAGGAAGAGAGTTGTCTTTAGAGGGCAGGCTGTGACTGCCCCCTTGTGTTGTGAGACACAAAGGGAAACGTTCAGTGAGGTCACAGCTGGGTTTAATGATAAGTTCACAGCACCCCCTGAACAGTGCTTTAGACATCACTGGGAGTAATAATCATTTCGGCAGGTGTCTACTGCCTCCTCCTCTGGCTTTCATTACATAATAGCACACTCCTAGAAAAGAACTGATGAAATTAACAAAGTATGTCATAAAAAACACATTTAACATTCTTTTATTTCAAAATTACATCAAGGAAAATGTATGTTTAAAAAGTGGACTGTTACATCTTTCTTTTCTTGATATTTGGTCTCTGCAGGTGTTCTTTAATTAATTACAAGGTATTCACGAAGGAAGGAAGGAGGGAGGGAAGGAAGAATGAAAAGGATTAGTGTTTATGAGAGAGAGAGAGAGAGAGAGAGAGAGAGAGAGAGAGAGAGAGAGAGAGAGAGAGAGAGAGAGAGAGAGAGAGAGAGAGAGAGAGAGAGAGTCTACTCTCCATTCAATACATATATATATATATATATATATATATATATATATATATATATATATATATATATATATATATATATATATATATATATATATATATATATATATATATATATATATAACATAAGTTAACATTTCAGTAAGATTTCATGAACTTATTAACATAATGTTATGTATTTATTTCACTGATTAATCTTTAACTAGTAATTGACTAGTGTGTGTGTGTGTGTGTGTGTGTGTGTGTGTGTGAGAGAGAGAGAGAGAGAGAGAGAGAGAGAGAGAGAGAGAGAGAGAGAGAGAGAGAGAGAGAGAGAGACTGCTTATCACACCCATTCATTTCTAGCCTCTCTCTCTCTTTCACTCTCTCTCTCTGTCTCTCTCTCTCTCTCTCTCTCTCTCTCTCTCTCTCTCTCTCTCTCTCTCTCTCTCTCTCTCTTATAAATGATATCTATGTATGAATGTATGTAAGAATGAATGAAGATTTTAGAAGATGGAAAGATAAGCGAAAATAAGAAAAGAGAAGTAATTTTTTTCCTGACCACGAGAAATTTGCTAGCAGTTATGTGTGGTCAAAGTAGGCTTCGGTCGTCATCAGGTTTGGCCAGGATAGGTTTGGCCAGGGTAGGTTAGGTCGTCGTCTTTAGGATTGTCCAGGGTAAGTTTGGTTTGTCATCAAGTTTGTCCACGGTAGGTTTGGTCAGCAGGTGTGGCCAGGGGAGATTTGGCCTCCGTTTAGTCAATATCAGGTTTGGCCATGGAAGATTTGGCCTCCGTTAAGTCAATATCAGGTGTGGCCAGGGGAGATTTGGCCTCCGTTTAGTCAATATCAGGTTTGGCAAGGTGAGATTTGGCCTTTTAGTCATCATCAGGTTTAGCCAGGGGAGATTTGGCCTTCATTTAATCAATATCAGGTGTGGCCAGGGGAGATTTGGCCTCCGTTAAGTCAATATCAAGTGTGGCCAGGGGAGATTTGGCCTTTTAGTCATCATCAGGTTTAGCCAGGGGAGATTTGGCCTTTTAGTCATCATCAGGTTTGGCCAGGGGAGATTTGGCCTTTAAGTCATCATCAGGTTTGGCCAAGGGAGATTTGGCCTTCATTTAGTCAATATCAGGTGTGGCCAGGGGAGATTTGGCCTCCGTTTAGTCCATATCAGGTTTCGCCACTGGAGATTTGGCCTCCGTTAAGTCAATATCAGGTGTGGCCAGGGGAGATTTGGCCTCCGTTTAGTCTATATCAGGTTTGGCCAGGGGAGATTTGGCCTTTTAGTCATCATCAGGTTTGGCCAGGGGAGATCTGTCCTTAGTTAAGTCATCATCAGGTGTGGCCATGGGAGATTTGGCATAAGTTTAGTTAATATCAGGTTTGGCCAGGGGAGATTTGGCCTAAATTTAGTCAATATCAGGTTTGGCCAGGGGAGATTTGGCCTCTTTGTCATCATCAGGTTTGGGGAGATTTGGCCTCCGTTTAGTCAATATCAGGTTTGGCCAGGGGAGATTTGGCCTCTTTGTCATCAGCAGGTTTGGCCAGGGGAGATTTGGCCTCCGTTTAATCAATATCAGGTTTGGCCAAGGGAGATTTGGCCTCCGTTAAGTCATCATCAGGTTAGGCCAGGGGAGATTTGGCCTCCATTTAGTCAATATCAGGTGTGTCCAGGGGAGATTTGGCCTCCGTTAAATCACCGTCAGGTTTGGCCAGGGGAGATTTTGCCTCCGTTTAGTCAATATCAGGTTTGGCCAGGGGAGATCTGGCATCTATTTAGTGAATATCAGGTGTGGCCAGGGGAGATTCGGCCTTCGTTAATTCATCATCAGGTTTGGCCAGGGGAGATTTGGCCTACGTTTAGTCAATATCAGGTTTGGCCTGGGGAGATCTGGCCTTTTTGTCATCAGCAGGTATGGCCAGGGGAGATGTGGCCTTTTAATCATCATTAGGTTTGGCCAGGGTAGATCTGGCATCCGTTAAGTCATCATCAGGTTTGGCCAGGGGAGATTTGGCCTAAGTTTAGTCAATATCAGGTTTGGCCAGGAGAGATTTGGCCTAAATTTAGTCAATATCAGGTGTGGCCAGGGGAGATTTGGCCTCCGTTAATTCATCATCAGGTGTGGCCAGGAGAGATTTGGCCTTTTAGTCATCATCAGGTTTGGCCATGGGAGATTTGGCCTAAATTTAGTCAATATCAGGTTTGGCCACGGGAAATTTGGCCTAAATTTAGTCAATATCAGGTTTGGCCAGGGGAGATTTGGCCTCCGTTAAATCATCATCAGGTTTGGCCAGGGGAGATTTGGCCTCCATTTTGTCTATATCAGGTGTGGCCAGGGGAGATTTGGCCTCCGTTAATTCATCATCAGGTTTGGCCAGGGGAGATTTGGCCTCCGTTTAGTCAATATCAGGTTTGGTCTGGGGAGATCTGGCCTTTTTGTCATCAGCAGGTATGGCCAGGGGAGATTTGGCTTTTTAATCATCATCAGGTTTGGCCAGGGGAGATCTGGCATCCGTTAAGTTATCATCAGGTTTGGCCAGGGGAGATTTGGCCTAAGTGTAGTCAATATCAGGTTTGGCCAGGGGAAATTTGGCCTAAATTTAGTCAATATCAGGTGTGGCCAGGGAAGATTTGGCCTTTAGTCATCATCAGGTTTGGCCAGGGGAGATCTGGCCTCCGTTAAGTCATCATCAGTTGTGGCCATGGGAGATTTGGCCTAAATTTAGTCAATATCAGGTTTGGCCAGGGGAGATTTGGCCTCTTTGTCATCATCAGGTTTGGGGAGATTTGACCTCCGTTTAGTCAATATCAGGTTTGGCCAGGGGAGATTTGGCCTCCATTAAGTCATCATCAGGTTTGGCCAGGGGAGATATGGCCTCCGTTTAGTCAATATCAGGTTTGGCCAGGGGAGATCTGGCCTCTTTGTAATCATCAGGTATGGCCAGGGGAGATTTGGCCATTTAATCATCGTCAGGTTTGGCCAGGGGAGATCTGGCCTCCGTTAAGTCATCATCAGGTTTGGCCAGGGGAGATTTGGCCATTTAATCATCGTCAGGTTTGGCCAGGGGAGATTTGGCCTCCGTTTAGTCAATATCAGGTGTGGCCAGGGGAGATTTGGCCTTCAGTTAGTCAATATCAGGTTTGGCCAGGGGAGATTTGGCCTTTTAGTCATCATCAGGTTTGGCCAGGGGAGATTTGGCCTCCGTTTAGTCAATATCAGGTGTGGCCAGGGGAGATTTGGCCTCCGTTAAGTCATCATCAGGTTTGGCCAGGGGAGATTTGGCCTTTTAGTCATCATCAGGTTTGGCCAGGGGAGATTTGGCCTCCGTTTAGTCAATATCACGTTTTGGCCAGGGGTGATTTGGCCTCCGTTAAGTCATCATCAGGTTTGGCCAGGGGTGATTTGGCCTCCGTTAAGTCATCATCAGGTTTGGCCAGGGGAGATTTGGCCTCCGTTTAATCAATATCAGGTTTTGACCAGGGGAGATCTGGCCTAAGTTTAGTCAATATCAGGTTTGGCCAGGGGAGATTTGGCCTTTTTGTCATCATCAGGTATGGCCAGGGGAGATTTGGCCTTTTAGTCATCATCATGTTTGGCCAGGGAAGATTTGGCCTCCGTTAAGTCATCATCAGGTTTGGCCAGGGGAGATTTGGCCTCAGTTTAGTGAATATGAGATTTGGCCAGGGGATATTTGGCCTCCGTTAAGTCATCATCAGGTTTGGCCAGGGGAGATTTGGCCTCAGTTTAGTGAATATCAGATTTGTCCAGGGGAGATTTGGCCTCCGTTAAGTCATCATCAATGTTTAGTCGCCATCAAGTTGGTGGCTTGGCAGGCAGGGTGCTCCAACACGGGAGCGTCGCCCTGCCCCTGTGGTGCTTTGCTCTTCTTGGCGCGCCAGAGGCGGGCCTGCTCTCGGCCCTTCCGGGCGGCCTCGGCTCTGCACCGGGCCACCCGCTTCTGCACCTCGGTGAGCTGCTGGGTCTTGCTGTAGTCAAATCGTTCGCCGTAAAGTACCATTTTTAATCTTGATTGTTTTATTTAATGATCGAAAAGACAACTGAAATGGCAAAGTGTGAAAAAAATTAAGAAAGAGGATGAAAAGATAGTGAAGAGAATAAAAGATAAGGGAAAGTATAAACACAGCATGATAACAAAATTAAAAGCACTAAACGAACACAACCAAAAAAACAATGTCAATCAAATCAAACAATAATAGGAAAGATTAAAAAAAAAAAAAACACTTACGTGAACTGTAAAAACAATCACAAACCTTAACTATAAGGATCTTAAGAAGACACTTAAAGAAACACATCCCCTCAGAAAACATTCCGGTGTGTGTTGAGGGAAGGAAACGGAGAGGAGGGAGTAAACAGCGTCAATTCCCGATGAGATGACGAGAACACGCTTGATAAAAAGGACACGCACATCACAAATAGGCTTCCGGCGTCTTTGGGTCTCGTCCTCCTTCGATCACCCGACATCAAGCGCCTTCCTCAATCGGATTTTGAATTTCTGGCGCGACCTTTGAATCCTTAGGGGAGGAAATAAGTGTGCCGCATCAAGATCAAGAACAGAGACAATACAGGGCAAGGCTGTGTGGCAAGGTAGAGGCCAATAACACTCCCAGTCACGTCAACAGAGAGAGAGAGAGAGAGAGAGAGAGAGAGAGAGAGAGAGAGAGAGAGAGAGAGAGAGAGAGAGAGAGAGAGAGAGAAGGCAGGGAAAAAGAATATAGAAGAAGAAGAAGAAGGAAAAAAGAAGAAAAATGAAGAA
>NW_026973682.1:820000-860000 GCF_035594125.1 Scylla paramamosain | reverse complement strand
TGGTTGAAATAAAGGAGGGAAAGAAGAAGTAAAGTTATTGGAGATATTTTTGGCTAGATGCCAGAAATCATGAGGGGAGTTAGATCTTAAAAGATTTTGACACTTTCTGTTAATGAAGGAGTTTTTGGCTAGTTGGAGAACAGACTTGGCATGGTTCCGGGCAGAAATATAAAGTGCATGAGATTCTGGTGATGGAAGGCTTAAGTACCTTTTGTGGGCCACCTCTCTATCATGTATAGCACGAGAACAAGCTGTGTTAAACCAAGGTTTAGAAGGTTTAGGTCGAGAAAAAGAGTGAGGAATGTACGCCTCCATGCCAGACACTATCATCTGAATATTATGATCGTTCAGGAGTTACTGTCGTGTTTCCCCTTAACTGTTTGTGGCCAGGATGAGAACCAGTTTTCCTTAGGTCAGTGTATCACCATCATTATTATTCATGGTGCCTGCCAAGGAAAGAGCCATGAGTGTGCGTGTGACTTTCTTTTCCTGACTCCATCGCCTTTCCCTTCCCCTGCAGGTAGCCACGCGCTCTTCAGGAACCCGCCACGCTGTTTTGCCTTTTATGGGTGAGTAAACTTTTTGGAGAACGATCCATGCCTTCGTCCTCCGAACTTTAATTTAATTCTTTTACTGTAATTTTTTCCAAGTCCCATTTCACAGCAAAGGTCAGTCTTATCCATTTATGTCCCACCCGCTCATTTGGTGCCACGCGAGTTCTTCTACGAGTTTACTTTTGCAAGCTGTCTTAGAATTTGTGAGGTAAGTTGAGAATGACGGCCAGCAGAGGTTACCATGAATATCTTATATCTCAATGTAGATGGACTTGTTCTGATGTGTGTATGTAATCGAACTTTTTTTTAACATAGCTAGACTATAAGAAAAATATGATACATCTTTTTGTGGCCGATTTTATATTTGACTGGCGCCAGCACGAGTGTGTTTATCTAGCAAAACAGGTCTTAGATGAACCTCTTTTCTGGATGTACCATTTATAGCGTATTTTTTTATTAATTTATAAATTTTCTTACCTTTTCGTCGTCGGGATTCCTTGGGCTTATCAGATAACTTGAGTCTAGCGCCAAGCAGAGGTGAGCATGAGTGAGTATCCAGAGGTGGGGGTTGTCTCTCCAAGCTGCCAGTGAGAAATAATGTTCTTTGGAATGCTGAGGCTTTGCATTGTGGTGCTCGTGATTGATGATGCAAGATTACTGCTGCCTAATAACAACAGGCAACAAGTCCAAGAAGGTCACCAGAAAATTATTTTGCTCAGGCTTAATATCGTTATATATTTTATTTGATTTGGCTGCTAATGACAACGTGGCTGCTTTTACCTGAGCATCTTTTCTCTTTTTAATTACCTTTCCACGTCTCCTTTTTACTACCTTTTTCTCTCTCCTATAGAACTGTTTTATTTGATCCTTCCCACATGATCTCAAGGAACGCCCAAGAAGAGAGAAAAGGAATGAAGGAAAGAAATAATAACAACAGTGTAGCTTGAAACACTCAGGTTTAAACTACTGGGTCTCTTCTTTTGCTGGCGGTAGTGCCTTTGCAAATAACAACATAGATGTGATTTCAACATTGCGTAAAGTTTCAGACATACCACAGCGGTTCAAGGGTTAAAAGCATCAACTACTTGCCTTTGGAGTTTTTGTGACTGGATTCCAATCAGTTGCTAACAAGAAAACTTCAGATGTTTTTTCCTGCCATTTAAGGAAGTGATTTCACCTTCAGTAATCACCGTGATGTTCTTTTTAGTTATTAATTATTAGGTTATGTAAATTTATGATCTGCTAACAAGTAGAGCAATTGGGGGAGGTGGGAAAATTTTGCCATAGAGAAATATATCATCGTCACCATTTTATTTTCATATTATTATTATTATTATTATTATTATTATTATTATTATTATTATTATTATTATTATTATTATTATTATCATCATCATTATTATTATCATTAATTAGTATATTGACTTGTGAAACTCTGTCGCCCACTACCAAAAAATAGATTAAATGGAGGACGTGAAAATTTTGACATGGAAAAAGAAAGTTGCAATAGTCATAAACACCGTCGCAATATAAAGATTTTATTACTATAAGTTTTATGGAGCAACCAAATTTTTTTTTTGTTTACCGTAATGAGATTATTAGTTTGTGCAGTTGTATCACCTCCTAACAAGACAGAGATTACCTGGAGGTGGCAGGTGACGAGCTCCAGTGGTCAGTGCTCCTCCAGGGTCTCGTCAGTCTCCTGTTTATTTATTTAATCAGATAATACCAGGGACTAAGCCACAACATTTACACTCCCATGCAGTCACCGTAAAAGCAAGACCTCAGTATTTTATCGTGTGTGGATCTCAGCAAATACTAATGCTGCCTTCGCTACAAGCTGGAAATGGATTTATATTTTTAATTCACAAAAAACCTTAAGACTGATGTGATGCTAAAGGACAACAACAACAAGAGCAATATCAACAACAAAACAACTGCAGCAGCAACACTAACAACAATAACAACAATAACAACCAACAACAATAACAGAAACAACTAGATGAACACCACTACCACCACCACCGCCACCACCACCACCACCACCACCACCGCCACCACTACCACCACCGCCACCACTACCACCACCACCACCACCACCACCACCACTACCACCACCATCACTAGCACCACCACCATCACTACCACCACCACCACCACCACCACCAACAACAACAACAACAACAACAACAACAACAAGCGGGGTCATGGCAGTGTTCCAAGCAGGGAGTACACCTGGCTGTTGTGTTGCAGTGCGGCCATCACCACGTTACTCAGGCCATGCAAGACAACAGTGGCGTGGGGCTTTACTGTGAGTGAGGAAGTCATTGGGAAGGCAACATGCATGTACACTCAGCCTACCCGACGCGCTGGGCTAGTGTGCTTCCTCCTCCTTCCATGCACTCGCTGTCAGGATGCTCACTTCATGCTTGGCTCTTTTACCATCTCTCATATCCCGAGGCTTTTAGATTTTTTTTTTTTCGTTTATAGTTTTCTATAGTCGTAAAGCTCCATGTAACTTCAAACAACGTGCGCTAAAATGCCAATAATTTTGTGATGCTTATCTTTTGAAATTCTAGTAAAATCTCGTAAAATATTTAAAAATATGGAGTATTATCAGTGTCAATTTAATTTATAAAGCTTTTATTTATTAATCTGACTTCTTTTCATTCCTTCATTTCTAATATTTCAGGTTCTACATTAATTCCACCTCTGAAGATTCCTACTCTGCATTTCACTCAAAAATATTCCCTCCCTTACCTAACAAAACGTTGTGTTGCATCATTCCTCGTGGGGGAATTACTTTTAAAGAAATCCTCAGGATGCAATGATCGAGGGAAAATTTTACTCAGGAGAAGTTTGTGGTTAAGTATTATAGATGATTTTTTTTCTTATTGTTATTCTTTTTTTTTTTCTATTTATTTTATGTTGATGATCCCAGTTGTTATTATTATTTATTATTATTATTATTATTATTATTATTATTATTATTATTATTATTATTATTATTATTATTGTTATTTTTATTATTTTATTTATTTTCTATTTATTTACTTATTATTATTATTATATAAAGTTTGACACAAAATATACCTTTGACATATGAAAGCATCTGTTGAGTTGACAGCTTCCAAAACGCCGAAGAGTGTGTGATAAAACAAAAAGCAGCATGAGATAATCCAGCCATTGCACATCACTCAGGAATTATTTACCCTGCCGATCGCTCACCCGGACAGTGGCATTCCTTCCTCTACAGCCGCGACACTCCAGCACACTCACCACACTTGTGTCTTCAAGAGAATGAAATACTCGAGAGATCATGCATGCGATAATTCCTTTTGCGTGTCGCCGGATTAAATGGCGAGGGAAGAACCGCTGTGGCCAAATTACCGAGAGTGGAGAGCGGGTGATTTCCTCGTCAGTCAGCCAGTACCATGAGTTTGCCAGACGTGCTTCCTTGTTTGCGGTGAGGACGAGTTTTGTGGCGGTGTCGCGGGGTGGAGGAGTGGTGACCCGCGCTGCCTGGTTGCCAGTGTGTTGACAGGTGCTGCTACTTGTTGTGCTTGTGTTGGTGTTACTGTTTCCTTATTACTTGTCATGGTTTTACTACTACTACTACTACTACTACTACTACTACTACTACTACTACTACTACTAATACCACTAATGCAATAGTAGTAGTGGTAGTAGTCGTAGTTGCTGTCATAACAGTAATGGTAATGGCAACAGTAGCAAAAGTTAGATGTAGAAGATGGAGGAGTTATGAAAATAAGGAATAAACGAACAAATAGAAAAAAAAATACAGAAAGAAGACAAAACATCGTTGAACAACAACAATGAAAATAATACAAAAAATGATACAACTTCAAAAATCTGTCCACCTTGCCAGCAGAGATCACCGCCCCCGTGACCGCCGCGAGCATGGAAGGGAAGTACAAAGACAGTCTGAGAGCGCCCCCGAAAAGCTCGTCGCGGCGCTGAGGGTAATGGCGTCCCTCTCCCCGCCGCGACGATTGTGGAGCCGACGAGAGAACGCTGCAACAATTTCCACTACTGCGAAAATGTCCTTAGTTGGTTACCGAAGACAGGCTCGACCTTTTCCGGAATGGCGAGGCGGTGGTGGTGGGTGTGCTCGTAGTGTAGGTGGTGGTGGTGGTGGTGTACGTTGTGTTGGTTTCTCCCTTTGTTGTTCTCGTCTCTCTCCCTCTCGTTATTGATTCGTTCCAAGCTCTGCATTTAATTCCAGTCAATTCTCTTTCATGCTTTTTTCAATATTCCAGCCGCCTGTTTCCTCCACCAGCTCGTGTGGAAACTCAGTAAAAAAAAAAAAAATGCAGGTAACAAGGCAGTATAAATAAATAAAAAAAAAGTTTTGCCTGCAATACCCTGAGACTCGCCCGCCACGGAATCCCATTTTTCCGCTTGTTCTCCTTTTTCTTTCAAGTGAGGCAGGACACGCACTAACGAGTCCCGCGCTTTTTCCACTCCGTGCCGGATCACGAAGCGTCTCCTGAAATAATCGGATGTAATTACCTCATGGCCAGCAAAGCTCCGCCAGTTGTGGGAAGGAGCGCCGCTTTGACATCGTGAGGTTCATCTGGTAACGAACTTGATGTACTTTTTTTTTTTTTCATATTACGGTAACATTATATTATTATTCTTTTATTTCTTTTTCTTTCTTGCGTAGTTCTCATGATCCTTTGCAGTAAACGAGATTTTGGAATAGATGCAGTGCGCTCTCTCTCTCTCTCTCTCTCTCTCTCTCTCTCTCTCTCTCTCTCTCTCTGGCTGTACCCTTGAGAATGACGTCAGCCGCCTCCAGGCAAATGGTTTCTATGTACATGAGCGGCAGGAACAAATTAATTGACCTGTTGCTTGCTTTGCAGTGCGTTTGTACCTAAAATATCCGCTCCAAAAACAAAAAAGAATAAAAAAATAAATAAGATGAGTAAATAGACAAAAAGCAAGTACTCGGGAATTTCCTGCTTGTGGCTTGTATAAAATTGATGGAAATGTCACGATACAAAATATTCTTACAATAATTGTGGTAAGTTTATCCGTTAGTATTTTTTTTTTTTTGTTCTTGTATGTGTATATTATTTCAATACAATTTTGCTGAACGAGATCAGGTAAAATTATAAATAGACAACATAAACGAGCATTGGCATGTGTCTTTCACTGGGACCGTAACATGTAGGTCTCATGGCTTCCCGGATCCTCCCTTCCTTATGACCTTATGATGTCAAATGTCGGGAGGAGGAAATGTGAGGCTGGGAAAGTAGATATAGGTATTTGTGTTTCACTGAGACTGCAACGTGTAGATCTGATGTCTTTTTGTATCCTCCCTTATCAAGTCAGGAAGAGAAAATGGCAGGATGGATAAGGGGGTGAGAGGGGGGAATTGACAAGTATGGCCGCACTCCATCGTGGAGGGCGCGGGAAGCAGTTACCCCTTCAGCTCTCCTCCAAGTCACAAGTCACCCCTGAACCATTAAGTCTGCTGGATTATATGTACATTTAAATTTCGGGTTGATTCATGCCATATACATGATTCTTCTACTGTGACTTTTATCGATGCCGTGATGCCCCGTAATGGATTCTGGAAGCGTTACTGATGTGCCTGTGTGCTCCGCGAAGTGTTAGTCTTCCGCACCATGGACCGGCAGTGCTCGTGGACTTGGAGGCTGTAAAGTTTGTGCAGTTAAGGAGAAAGATTTTATGCAGTTAGAAAGCATTGTGTGTTCGCTGCTCTTTGGATATTTACACACACACACACACACACACACACACACACACACACACACACATTCTGAATGGTTACTGATAAGTTGCTGTTACATTATTTTCCATATTCTTTCTGTACACCTATTTGTTAGTCCATCCAAGCATTTAATATACATTTAACCTCTGTATTTTTCTTTAATTCTTCCACATATGTTTAATTTTGTCTTAATTTACAAGAACGACGAGGAATGTACATTATGAAATCAATATAAACAAGATATACGAGAACAATGTGTCACTTCCTTAACAGCAGACGATAGTGATGGTCGGCCGTGAATGGTCAAGTATCGCTGGTGGTGTATACAGAGTTTGCACGCTTCTTCTCACTCCTCTGTGCAAGGAATGTGAAGTCTTTGCCACAGGTACTTGATGGAGAGTCGCTGATGTCACACGAATCAAGGTCATGTATGAGTAACAAGTAATTCATATGCTGCCCATTACTTTGACTCATTACGGATGCAGGACTATTTTTAGACGCAAATGTCCCCTCTACTTTTGTCAGAACATTGATTTGCCCTTGCTGGGACTGTGCTGAATTTAACGTTTGAAGTTGAGAGAGAGAGAAAGAGAGAAAGAGAGAGAGAGAGAGAGAGAGAGAGAGAGAGAGAGAGAGAGAGAGAGAGAGAGAGAGAGAGAGAGAGAGAGTGAGAGGGAAATCAAGTTAATAATAGAGGCAGTAACTCGCGGTCAACACTCCCTCAGTGGACGACAGTAATGGCTTCCTGTCCCTTGTACTTGTCGTCTCCTGTTTATCGAGCGTCTCCATCTGCTTCTTACGATGTATTTATTGACGCTCTCCATCGCCCATGTCGGTGTTTATCGATGTCCCTTCGTCCAGTGTGCTGCTCCTCGCGTTGACCTCCCGTGTGTTGACCTCTTTCCTCATGTTTCTCTATGCAGGTGTTGTTTATCCAGGTGTTCAATTATTGCACAACATGAAAACATAAGCAAAGTTAAGGAAAAAAGCATGCCCATCTTAGTCTTTGTATATAACATGTATAACTTGTCCGGCTATCATCTCTACCAATGTACTTTCAAATTTCCTTTTAAGTATCCCTACATATTCGGAGTCTATTCTAGTCATCCATTCTATTTAGAAACCTGTTTATATATATATATATATATATATATATATATATATATATATATATATATATATATATATATATATATATATATATATATATATATATATATATATATATATATATATATATATATATATATATATATATTCTTTATATATCTCTATTTTTATGAAGCTTCAGTCCATTACTTCTACGTAAGCCTTTCCAGATTACTAACCCCGAGACTGTTTCCTATATCCCTCCCTCATTATATCCATCAATGGCGGTCAAATACTTTTATCAGATGGCTTAATTTTAGTTTTTACCAGTCTTTTTTTTCAGGTTGTGCTTTTTTTTTTTATCTGATATGTTAAATTTTATCTAATATTTATTTTGTTAATTACCGTTATATTTTTCATCATTACATAATTTTGATGAAAAATTATTATCAATCAATCATTCAATTGTTTATTCGTACAAAGTACAATTCTTTAATCATCTTACACTAAAAATTTAAAGCTATAAAAGAGAAAAAAAAAAATTAAAATGTAGCTCAAAACCCAAAATAAAATATAAATTAAAAGAGATATTAAAAACTTTAAAAGGTAAATAAAATTAAGTAAAAAAATTATTGTGTATGTGTGTACAAAACATACTATATTAAACATATTTCATGAAGGAATTCACAGACATCACTATATGTAAGGCAGCAGTCTGTCTGACCATCACGGATACTCAAAAATTCTTTTATTATTTCTGTTTGCCAGTATTGGTAGTCCTCTAAACAACATACCTTGCCAATAACATAGTTAATATTACAGCAAAAAATGTCATTGTATTTAATGTTATAAGACTGCAATATCGAATTCATGTTGGACAACATGTATGATGAATTCATGTTGGACAACATGTATGATGAATTCATGTTGGACAACATGTATGATGAATTCGACAGCAGAGCATTTCAAAAAAAATTGTAATATTTGTCGCTCAGGATGTCTGAAACCCCTAATAAGAACAAAAAAAAAAAAAAAAATAAAACACAGCATTCTTTTTTCAATAATCTGACGAACAGATAGAGAGTTCATAATATGGGGCAGTAAGTGAGAGCGCGTGCGAGGGTGCAAAGCAAGCAGTCTGCGGCAACACACTCGCCACGCCACACTCAACTCCTCAGTTCTTGGGTCATCAAGATTCCACAACTGACAACCATACAGCGACGTGCAATGGCTATTAAACAACAACACCTTAGATTGCCATGAGGTAGAGTAAAACTGATGGATAATGGCATTAGTTCTCACTTTCATGTCCCTCATAACCGGTTCAAGATTGACCAGACTACCACGAGATGATATTAGGTGACCCAAGTGTTTTTCACTCATAACGTTATGTATAGTGCGACCGTACACCTTGATGCATACACTGTCCATAAAAACATCTGAATCCGAAAAAAAAAAAAATTAAAACACATTTATTAGGATTAAAACTTAAACTGAACTGGGAAGCATATTGTTGACAAATCTTGACCATCCTCCTCAAAGCTTCACACGTTGGGCTAAGAATAACTATATCGTCAGCATAAGCAAACGCGTTGCAGCAAATGTCACCCATATGACAGCCAACCTTACTATTGTTTAGATTCTGCATTAAAGGATTTATATAGATAGAGAAAAGTAGAGGACTCATTACACCCCCCCTGCTTCACACCATTACAAAGCTTAAACTGATCAGAGTTAACACCATTCCAACTTACAACACCAGTACTAATCAAATACATATTGAGAAGCAAACCAACTATTGGAGGACAAATATCTCTTTCTATAAGTAGGTTAAACAACTTGCTATATTTCACTCTATCAAATGCCTTAGTGGCATCAAGTAACAGCATATACATACACATTAGATCCACACATTTGATAATAATGAATAGTTTATGTAACTAGATAAGAACACAGCGAGGTAGAGTAAGACTCCTTATAGGCAAACTGCAGATGAGATGTCACCATATTATCTTTTATAAGTAAAATTAATACATGATCTATGATTTAACTTACAATTTAATTTAATGAGATAGCACGATAATTAGAAGAGTTAGCACGAGATTTAAGAGAATTTTTGGGAATGGGCTTAATAACTGCTTTGTTAAAAAGAGCATCTGTGCTGCCGTATTGCAACACTGCTGTTATTATATGACTTAGCTGTGTATATAATAGTTTAGTACCATTTATAAAATGATTGCTACTAATGTTATGTTTCGTCCTTTTTATTTGTTACGAGGCTTCTCACGGCCTTTTCAATTATCACGGCAGGTACAGAATGACATTGGGAAGAAATACAATGGGCAGCATTACATCGCTCATTAACAAGGTGGTTCACCTTACTGCCCACCTCTTGTAAGTCATCATCCGTAACACTACTATAGAGCTCCTCATATAAGTCACGAAGCCTATCAGCAATATCCTCGTCAGTACATCGGCCATCAATTATACCAGATGACCACATATTTCTTCCTTTCATTTTTTTAATGATCTTCCAGAAATCTTTGAATGATTTATTTCTAAGAGTGACAGCTGTATTTTTCTTCAAGATCTCATCCGCATTCCTTTCAGCTTGTTTAATTGCCCAGTGATATTTCGATCTACTAAACCTTCTTAAATCTGCGAGCTGTCCACTAGCCGGACAACCTGCATTTTTCCAAATTCCATGCCAGAAGATGGATTTGTCCTTATATCGTCTTACGTATTCATTCCATCCTGGTATTCCTTTCTTTCTGTTTACGCGCTGTCTAGGTATAGCAACATAAGCACATTTCTTTAATATTTCCAGTATCTTTTCGAGTGTGTTCATTATCATATTACTGTGTGTTTTACAAGAGTAATCAGGACATGGTGCCAGAACACCCGACATATCTAAATGCCTTAAGTGAAAATCAATCAGTGTGTTATAGTTCTCAATATCTAGGGACGAAGCTTTTTCCCAGTCAACGCTTGGCTGTGTGAATTTTTCTATATTAGAGACATTTACTGTTAAAGTAGACGTTATAGATATAGGTAAATGTTCAGTTAAATTGTTGCCATCCATAAAAGTTGACACACATTCACCAGCTCTAATGGCAGATTAATTAACAATGAAATGACCGATACAAGATCTATTACCTCGTGCCGACTCATAGGTATAGGTCGCGTGAGTACAAGATAATGGTGGACACAATAAATTTTACTCATTCAAAAACAATTTTAAAAGATCACCATTACGAGATTGTCTATAGAAGTCCACATTAAATCCCCCCCAATTATGATATCATAACCGTCATATAAATTTATCATAGCTGACAATTCATTTAAGACATCACCAAAAATTTCAGAACTCCGATCACAGTTATCATCATTAGGCATGTACACCAAAACAAGGAGTAATTCATCACATTGACTCTGAGCCACAACAGCTCTCAGTCTTATTTATCATTACGCAATTCCAATTTGTCAGTGTGGCAACTTTACTTTCAACGTATTTTTTTCTTATTATTCTTATCATTACATAATGAGTGAAGTTTCGTGTAGTTCTGTGTAGATCTGAATGTTTTCATGTGAAATACTGTGTTCTCCCGTACATCAGTTTTCATCTCTCTCTCTCTCTCTCTCTCTCTCTCTCTCTCTCTCTCTCTCTCTCTCTCTCTCTCTCTCTCTCTCTCTGTCTGTCTGTCTGTCTGATTAGTATACACGTCTTAATTTTGTAAGGTTATCGTGACCTCCTCCCTTTAAGATGGGCAGAATTTGGGGATTAACACATCTTATACAGCCACTGGAGGAAGTCGACTTGAGAATTCAATTAGTTAGATACATATTGCTTTACTTGAGGCCTCGTGAGTCTGTCTGAGGTGTTCCCCTGATGGTCGAAAAGTAGGACTTGTTATCACACCCTCAATGAAAATTGTAGTTGTAATTGTTTTCAGTGTTGAGAGAGACAGACAGAAAGACAGACAGATAGACAGACAGACAGGCAAATGAGCAGACAAATAAGGACAGTATAGTAAGAGTGGTAATAGCAGTAGCAGGAGTAGTAGCAGCAGTCGTACTGCTGATAGTAGTAGCAGCACAACAACAACAACAACAACAACAACAATATTCTGCCTCAGTATTAGCTTTAATCATGTACTCATATAACCATTTAGCACACTCATTATTCACACTTCAGGCAACACCTTCCTTCTGATGCAAACTCAGAGGCAGCGCTAAATGTTTGTGGACTTGTTTTGTTTACATTTTTTTTACCCACTATGGAAATATTTTTACTGCTCTTGATTTATACAATATGATAAAAAAAAATCGTTTGTTGGGTGAAAGTTTGTAATCCTCAACTGCCAGTGAAAAAATGGTTGGCATAAATGAAACACACATGAAACATTTATAAATCTGTGTGTATCTCGTAGCGGAATTGTATTGTATTTATTTGATTTATAAGTGAATCTACTAATAAGCATATTTTTGGTAAATTAAAATTCTGAATTAAAGATAATAGTGCGCGTGGCTCGCCCAGACCTGAAGTGTTTCCCGTGTGACGGCTGGGAAATGCCATCACTGAGAAGAAGCCGTCAGGCCTACGTACATGTGGCAGTCTCTTGGTGGTATTCCCGTCTCACAACATCTAAAACTTAGCAGATCCAAGGTACCTCGAGACCTCCCTTAGACCTTTCCCTTGAGACATAAATAGGGATTATATCGTCATTTATGCATAATGAAGTGCTAGTATATTTTCATTGGCGTATAACACGTGAATTTCAGTCCCTCTCCACCCGTATATGACGAAATATTTAAAGATACAACTATGTTTACAAGACTTTAGTGTAGAAGTGAAGAAATAAGATGGTTTTCCCAAAGGGTATCACGTTTATTTACAGCGTAAGGTATGTTCGGTTAAAGAAAATGTAAGAGCGAGAATTATGTGATTAGAATGAGAGGTACACTTTGTTTATTTACGAGTATAAGTGGAAGTAGAAGAACTGCGAAATATTCGGTATCTCAAGCTATACGCTCTTCACACGGAAGAAGCGGCACCACCACGTGTTCCAACAATGTCGTCAGCTGATGCCTGGTCCACCTCCTCATCATCCTCGCCTTCTGTCGTCTTTATTTCGTACATGAGGTAAGTAGTAAATGAATATTATTCTCCTGTGCTGTGTAGGAAGCTTTGGTATATTTCGCATGCTTTTTCGCCTATTGCCATGATCCACAGGTTGCATGCTGTCTTGATTGCCGTATGGCAGTCCTGTACCATTTCTCCTGAGTGGAAGAGGGGGCTGGTCGTCCCTATCTGGAAAGGGAAAGGGGACCGCCAGGACTGCAACAACCACCGTGGTATTGCGTTGTTCAGTGTGCCAGGCAAGGTCCTTGCCTTCCTTTAATGAGAGAGAGGAGAGCCACTCTCTCATCTTCACTGAAGGGTCTTACAAGGAGTGTGGAGGCCTTCATCCCTTCAAAACTCGCGCATGCGTGCAGAGGGCACACATACGACTACTCCGGTACCACAACAAAGGATTCGGCTAATCATGTGTTTACTTGTGTTTATGCATTCAAATAAATTAATAAAGACATCATAGAATTTACTATGATGTCCATGTTAATAAGGAAAGGCTTAGATTCCCGCATAAAGAAAATGTTAGGGACACCGAATTCCGTTCACCGAAAGCTCTAGATTGCAGTGTTACCAAACAATAGTGTTTCACGGAAGGTTTTGATCTGGCAAACCTGCAAGATTAGGGAAACATCGATGACGGTACTACGGCCGTCTGTGTGATAGTGAACTACTTTATGACTTATTGTTACTATAATTATAATTGTGGGTGTACCAGGTAACTGCCCTTACAGAGACGTAACAATCAATTGTGTGTGTAGCGATAGCTGTGTGTGAAATAGGAAATGCCGTTGTGGAATTAATTTTGTGGTTTTAATTTGGGAATTGGTAACTCTGATGTCTACTTCGTACACTTGACGGTGATGGCTGGCAGAAGCAGATCGGGACTGGTGGAAAGTGGTGATGTGGGTCGTGCTCCACACACCGAGGACGGGACTTCCTCACAGGTGTCGTATGGTAAGTTTCCTCAAGTGTAGTTAGTGTCTGGCAATTTTTTTCTTTTCTTTTTTTTTTTTTAGCTATTTAGGATATTATATCATGTACGTATTCTGACTGGATTATAAATATTGGCTGAAATATATTTTAACAAAGTTGAATTTATGGAGCTTTAGTGATATCGAATGTAGGCGTGACTGCGTGAATCACGAATAATGGTGATCGTGCTGTATTCCTGTATTAGGTTCAGAATTAGGTGTAAGTGTTCTTTATACATTCAACTATACTAAAAATCACGTTAGCTGTCTTATCTCCTGAAAGTCTTACTAAAATAACAAGGATTGGAGAGGGTGTCGAACTAGGGATAGAGTTCATTCAGTTTTGTGTCTGTGCGCCATTTACAGTCCACCCTCGCCTCCTGCCTTGCTGGAGGAGTGATGGCGTAACACCCTGCATGAAACTTACCACCCTGTCTCCACCTATCACCCTCATTTATGAGCATGTCTAATCTTCTTTTGATATTCATTAATGACTCGGCATTAACAACATGGTTACTAGTCCATCACATTCATCTACAGTTATCCCTGGAAGATTATTTACCTATTCATTGTGCTACCCGTAGACTACACGTGATGTTTTATTTCACTGTATTTTCATCGTTACCATTATAAATACTAGCAAAATTCTAAAACACGAAACAATAAAAAGATACAGAAAAAAAAAAAGGTTGTAAAGAAAAATCAGTGTATATCACCAGCACTCTTCACCATCACCAGCCATCGACACCTGGAAGTCACGAGGACATAAACAGTGCCGCCAGTACCACCAGCCCCTCAGTGCCTCACTCATACCAACACGCTCCCTTTATCCCTGAGTCTCACCAGCACACCCATTGAAGACCCAATCCTGACTACGTGTGCCGTAATCCTCTCATCCTTTAGTCCCCTTAAGTAGCCTCGTCTGTTCACCTTTCCATTAACGCACCTGCCACATCTGTCTCATTACGACATCTGTTTTTATTCCCGTGTCTAACACCCATAGCTTTCCCGATATATCAGTTATTACCTCTCTCTCTCTCTCTCTCTCTCTCTCTCTCTCTCTCTCTCTCAGTATATTTTTTTTTCTCTACAACGACGTTATTTTATACCAAGAAACGTACACGGTTTTATTGAGACATATATGAAGGTGGTCTTAAAGACTTGAACTACTGTTACTTCTTTTTTCTGTCAGTGGTGCCTTTCAGATTTATATTTTAAACTTCCAGCAAACCATTTCACTAAGTCTGAGGAGTGGCAGTAGTCGTAAGCTTAAGGATTATCAAGACTTCCTGCGCAGCTAAAACTGAGCAACCCGTTTGTATTTTTTTTTTTGTCACCAATTAACAGGATCTTTTCTTTTATTTGTTGTCCTTGATTGTCCTTATTGCTTCCTGCAGCTTCCCTTATGTTCTCAGGCTTCTTCGCACATAAGCGATAAAAAAGACTACGTTACCATTAATACATGCATTTGCCTCACATAACTCTTCCTTCCTCACATTGCAGAAGACAACGTAGAAATCATTCGTACCTTCTTCTTTGGGCCATTTCTTTGAGGAGCCACCAGAGCGGAGCACGTGTGTCTATCTCTTCTGTTCCCTTTTATGCCTGGGTCTTGATTTGATTTCAGTAACGTTCCATTATTAGTATTGCTTGAATTTTTATTAACGTTTTAATATTAGTTTTTAATGTTATATTTGTAACTTCAGTCTTACGTCTACCAACAAAAGTGTCATAACGATCACATTGTGGGAAAATAAACTGATTTGAATTTATACCCATCACTCCCATGTTTTCCTTCAAGTCATCCCTTTGCTTTGGTTTTCTTCTCTCCCCCTTGCCTGTTAGGTTCATCTCCTGTATCTCTCCTCAGCACATCGCCAAACCACATCCATCTCGCCTTTCCTTCTCTATCTAAACCACCTCAGTCTCTTCTCTCTACCTTTGTCCCAAACTTAACCTGCAGTCCCGTGTCCCCTTGACTTTCAAATTTAATGGCAGTTCTTAGCGGTAACTTTCTCAATCACCCACAGTATCAGTGACACCACTAATGTACGAGCTGACCACTAACAACTGCCAGCCTCGACACCAGCTCCTTAAATAGACGTAATTGTTGCTATATAAAGAAAGGTTGCCACAAACCTGCATTTCTTACGCATTGAGCCCTCCTGCTGCTGTGAAACTGAGGTGGAGCAGTGGTAAGTTTGTGGATTTGTGTGTGTTTGTAACAACTTTAATGCCTCAAAAGAGAGAGAGAGAGAGAGAGAGAGAGAGAGAGAGAGAGAGAGAGAGAGAGAGAGAGAGAGAGAGAGAGAGAGAGAGAGAGAGAGAACATAGTACCATAAAATTGTAGATTAAACGAGTACTTACCAAGTATGAAGTTTGATCGTAATTTCACAAACATTTAACTGAGTCACTGAGGTAGGAAACGAGACGCTCACGCCACCAGCTCCACATCAGTCCTTTAGAGAGTAGGTTTGAGGAAGCAAACAAACACCTCATTGAGCAGATTCCAAGTATGTTCCATGAGTGTCTGGGTTGGGTAGGGAGGGCGTTTCCTACCTCAGTGACTCAGTTAAATGTTCGTGAAATTACGATCAAACTTCATACTTGGTAAGTACTCGTTTAATCTACAATTTCACTTCACAACCATTTAACTGACGTCACAAGGTAGACAACGAGAGCTTTAGAGAGGTTCCTCAAACCTACTTTTTGTTTTCCAGTTTAGGCGTATTAGACTTCTATAATAGGGATATTAGAGACCAATGATATAACCCAATTTATTAACAATGTGTGATGCGCCTCCCTGGCGTGTACAAAAGTTGAAAACAACCAAATAAAAATTATACCTATTATAACGGTATAATAACAAGTATTATCCTAATGTGTACTCAATTTTAACAACAGTAGCAAACGTAAAATTGCATACAAAAATAAACATTTTCAGAAGGCAGGGTCATACATAACTTATGACAAAACTGCCCTGGCAAACTGACCACCTTGGTTGATAGGTTTTTGATAATGCTTAGTGAAAGTTGACTCCTTGGTCCATCCAATGGTTGATATAATAGTGGACAGCGGCAGTTTTCAGGGCTGCCTTACTGGATGAGGCCGACCTAGTAGAATGAGGGGAAAAAATAGTCAGGTCAATCCCAGCAGCTTGCATAATATTTTTCGTCCACCGACGTAACGTATCCCTCGCAGCTAATTTTATTGGAGGTTTTGTTGTTATAAAAAATCCCGTGATTTCCCCGCGTATGGATTTTGTTCTACTAAGGTAATTCACTATTGTGGCAACAACACATAACTTTTCATCATGGGGATAGGCATTAAAACTCAACTCGGACAAATGGTCACCTGGCCTCGAAGTTTTAAGTGGATCCCCTATCCTAAAAATAACTCTGGACTCTGAGACAGTCATGTTTCTAGTGTCAAGTAAGTGTAACGTTTGTCCTCGTTGACCAGTCAATAATAGCATAAGAACTGCCAGTTTTCTGGAAAGTTGAATGAGTGATAAATCCTTATTTTGCCCTAAACTTGTCAAGTGATCCAAGACTAATTTAGGATCGCAGGTAATACGGCATCGGGGAAAAGCTGGTCTTTCCCTAAAAACTGCCTTCATAAATCTGGTCACTAAGGGATGTTGTCCTGCCGGCCGGTCATTAATACTGGCTACGGTAGAGATGGCTGATCTTATGGTGTTCATTGAGCTGTAGCTTCGCCCTTTTGCACTCCTAAATTCTGACAACAAATATTGGAGAAATATATTCAAAGGTGGATGAAATGGATCAATTTCCCCGCAGATGCAAAAAGACATCCAGCGTCTGAGAGGTGGCCCATATTGTGATTTTGTGCTATCTCTCCATGACGTAAGGAGAAATTGGGCAACCTCTGCCGAAAAGCCTTAATTTTCGTACGATTCCCTGATAAAATCGCTGCCGTTAACACCTACCTCTGAGCCTGTGGATGGCGTTGAGTAGGATGTTGTGGAAGAACTAGGGAATTTTTGGGGAGAAGAACGGGAACTGCTGCCATTAGCTGGAGAGCTTTGGGGAACCAAAACTGGGTCGGCCACAGTGGGAATATCATCAGTATTGGTGCCTCGTCTTCTTGGAGTTTCTTCAAGACTCTTGAGATGATCCTGAAAGGCGGGAAAGCGTAAAAATTTCCATTTGACCAGGGCAGTGTGAAGGCATTAATGTGTGTGGCAGATGGATCTGGTTTCCAGGAGACGTAGGCAGGCACTTGTGCATTAATTCGTGTAGCATAGAGATCCACATCCGGTGTATAAAAAAGTTGGCAAAGTCTATTGAAAACACGAGGGTGTTCACCATCCAAATTCGTAACTCTGGACTCTCTGTCTGCTTCAACATTACGTAACCCTTTTACATACTGTGCCGATAGGGTAATCCCCCTTGACTCAGCCCATGCAAAAATTTGTTTTCAATTAATGAATTAAGGTAAGGTTTACTACTACCACAACGTTCAATACAGGCAACTGTAGTGGAATTATCCGAGCGAAGGCGGATATGTGTTCCCCTGATATCTTTACAAAGGGACTTTAAACCCAAGAGAATGGCTTTTAATTCTAAGCAGTTGATATGATCCAACTCCCTATACGCCCAGTGACCACCTGTCTTAACGTCTCCCATGACTGCACCCCAACCTGTCAGGGAAGCATCCGAGAACATAACCAGTTGGGGGGAAGAGGATCGTAATGATTTAACCTGATAATCTACACTTTCAATCCACCATTGGATTAATTCCCGGGCATGATCATCCAGAATAATTTTTGAATTATAATTTCCATGGTATCTGGCAAGTTCTCTGTTACGAAAAATTTCGAGATATTTGTATCTAAGTGGGGCCAATTCTATAGCAGGATCCGAGGCCACGGCCAAACCAATGAAAGAGGACAAGTCAAGCAAGGTAACTTCCCCCTTCAATAGAAGCCGACCTTGCGTCTTTATGCGGTCTTTCTTAACAGGAGGCAAAGCGGCCGTCATAGCAACAGAGTTCAGCACAACCCCAAGAAAAGTAATTTCCTGTGTGGGTTCCAGAACTGATTTCTTTACATTTATCGTGAGCCCCAAAGAGTCAAAAAACTGCATGGCATAGTGTGCATCCCTTGTTAATTCCTCTTCCGACTCTGCAATGAAAATACAGTCATCCAGATAGCATACAACCAATATTCCACGTTTTCTAAGATGCGATAGGGCAGGCTTCAGTAATTTCGTAAAAATACGAGGGGCTGACGTCAAACCTTGTGGTAGACAAGTGAAATGAAAGAACTGATCTTTCCACATAAACTGTAACCATTTTCTATCCTCTGGCTTAACAAAAACTGAAAAATAAGCATCTTTAAGATCCATGGTAATGAAAAAACAGTGTGGATGAATTAACTGTATCACATCCTTTAGAGTATCTAATTTAAAATGTTTGAGTAATATGATTATTAAGTTCCTTGAGGTTGAGGATGACTCTAGTAGTACCGTCAATTTTAGTAATAGGGAACACATTAGAAAAGAACCCATGCTTCTCTGGCTCCAGGGCATGGCTATCAGCTGTTGACAATTTCAAAGGGCTAGGTGGATTATTCTGGCTGGGTAGACTGGCAAAATCCAGAAATTTACCATGTACCACATTGTGAATAAAAATGTCCTTTGTGAGTGATCCCCATACTGAACTGGCATAAAAAATTTTACCTCCCTTAAAATTATCTGGAGTATTAATCATTGGGGGTAAAACAGTACTCACCCTGGGGTGGCTTATTGGTGGAGTTTTGGTAAATGCATCCCTCTCCCCTGGGGATGCTTCTGGCCTAAAAAAGGCCTTGGCTGGTTATGTACCCGAGAATGCGAGGAAACCTGATAGGGCCGCCTAGTTTGCTTGTTTGAAGCATACCTCCTCCCAGAAGACTTGTAAGGACGGTATGTAGGCCTTCCCAGTTTTTGTTTTATGTATTTCCTCGCATTTCTTAGTCACATCAAACGGAAAAAGAGCATCTTGTCCAACCTCATACTCCCACTTGCAAAGCTCGGCCAAGGCAGAGTCGTGAACATGGAGCCGTGCAACTTCTTTCCGTAGTTGATTAATGTAATTAATAACAGAGGAAAGCAGTCTAAGACTCGTGTTTAGTCCATCTAAGTATGAATTTATATTTTTTCCTTTCTTTTCCCCGATATCGCTTATGCACAGTGCAATAGGAACTAAAGCTTTTGAGATCAGGCCATTAGTTTGAGTAGGCTTGGCGTCAATCAATTTTCCACCAAAACTCATCGCTTTGGAAACAGCAGCGTTGGTCACCGGAACTTTTAGGTTTGGCACATTGCTTGGGAGCTTGATTTTTTCACAAGTAGATTTTATACCTTCAGCGGAGGGTCGACGTCTCAAACTCAAGTTCAGGATGGAGGCCAAACGCTCAGAGAGGGGCTCTCCTTTCTGTTCCTCACTATGGAAAAGACCTGAGAATTCCCCTAATGCCTTAAGAAAATCAACCTCATCACAGTCTTGGGACGCAGGCATGGAGTGGAACGTGTCCAGTTCATCCAAAGGGTCAAGCAAACCCACTGAATTTACTGTGGCGTCTTCCTCAGACGAGGAAATGTCATGAAGGCCACGAATATTTTCACAGTTATCGTAAGGCTCATCTTCCCGTACTGGGTTATTGTCGAGTTTTTCAATTAAATCACTCAACAATGCAGATAGCCGGTTGATAGTTTCACCGCCAGACGAGCACTCGGTTGTTGTGTTGGCGCGACTTGGGCCGGCCACAGCTGGTGGTGAACCACACTCGGGCCGTGGTTGACTCGGGCCGTCCTTCACTCCCGTGTCCTGGGTGGCCCTCCTTTTACTGGCCGGTAAAGGCACAGAGTCTTTCTCACGTCTCTTCTTCTCAGAGGACGACGATGACGAACGCCTTGGCGTTCCGTGAGCCTCGTTCTGGTCCGACATCGGTCTGAACAAAAAGAAACAGTACCGTGTCACATAAAAGCCTTTCAAACACACAAGGCGAACAATATATGTCCATGGATCAAATATGTTACTTCCACCAAGAAGGGACGGCTCGTCGGAAGGTGAAGGCTTACCAGGCTACGTGGAAAAAGTCGGTGAAAGGTGAAAAATTAACTGGAGCAGGAGAGGTCTGGACTGCGTGGAGGCCAGCTGTGAACTGATGTGGAGCTGGTGGCGTGAGCGTCTCGTTGTCTACCTTGTGACGTCAGTTAAATGGTTGTGAAGTGAAATTAATACTGTTCCTGTTCATCCATGGTTTGTGTGTGGGTATGTGAAAATAAAGTACGGTTTGTCCGTTGTGTGTGTGTGTGTGTGTGCTTCTATGAAATTTTTTTTTTTTTTTTTTTTTTTTTTAACGTCTAGTTTTCCCTAGTCTGTTAGGGCTGACACGGTGCCTCCTGATGAAGGACTTTTGGATTTGGCATTTGGGAACCGTTACCCCGAGTGGATGCCCTTCCTACCCTCGGACCGTAGCCAGGATTCGAACCCGTGCGCCTGATGACCACTTGGCCCCCAAAGCGCACGCGGGACCACTGTACCACGTGCTTCTATGAAAATATTCCCTCAAAAACTAGACACGAGAAAATAAAATATAACGTTGAAATAACACCGTATCAGAATGATATGGAAATACGAGTTTACAACATATTTCTAATTTAACTTATTCCCCCGAGCGGAGCGAGTAGCTTCCAATTTCCCGACCGGAGCGAGGGGCTTCTAATTTTTTTTACGGCACATCTCTACAACCCACCGCTCCGCCTGGCCCCTGGAGGGTACAGCGATGATTTGCCCAGGAGCACCTTTTGGTGTCCATCGCATATAAGAATTCTGATTTCAGTCTCGGAAACACTATTTAGTATGTAACTTTTGACGGCGCATCTTTCTTATTTTATGACTCGCCGTTTTGCATATTTCGATTTATCTGCATGTGAGCGAAGGTTTCTTGTGCCTCACAACTCGCGCAACTATCGCCTCATCACTGTCGATCGAGCTCGAACGCACAAAATGCGCAAATTATTTGCCATAGCTTCCTTCGTATACGGGATAGCCAGTCTTGGTTGACACCATCAGACTCAGCAGTGACTGTAGAATCAAGGTTTATGGTAAAAACCTGACAAAACAAAAAAAGGAAATGGTATTACGACGAGTGGAACTGTGAAGATGTTAAAAAAAGTGTAATTTTTTTTTTTTTTTTTCGTCTGAAAAGAACTAGAGCATGTCGTTCTCAAGAGGGAACTTCAGTTTGATGAGCATCTTGCTCTACTTGAAGCGGTCCTCCTGCATCTTTGCGGAGAGGAGTTGACCCTTACGCATCTTGTATTACTTGTATCTGATATATTCATGCAATCACTTCCTTACGGTGCCCTCAGACACTTGCAGCTCTCTGGCAATGGACCTCATGGACCGGCTGGGGTCTTCATCAACCATGGCTCGCAATTGTGTGACAAATTCGGCGTCCCTGGCGGTGTCCGATCGTCGAGAATGATGTTTCCTCTCGGCAGCACCTTCACAATCGTAGTCAGAAGAAATCAACTCCCTCCTGACGGTTCTGACGAGCTGTTCAGTCACTTTTAGCAGTTCTGAAATCTTGCTTCTGCTGTGTCTGCGTTGGGGCCTGGGTGTAGGTGTGATGGGGGAGAGGTGGGGGTTAGTGTGTGTGTGTGTGTGTGTGTGTGTGTGTGTGTGTGTGTGTGTGTATGTGTGTGTGTGTGTGCATGCGTGGATGTACGTTGATGTGTGTGTGTGTGTGTGTGTGTGTGTGTGTGTGTGTTGGGAGGAATAAGTCTGAGTGTACGTGTGTGTGGGAATCAGTCAGTGGGGGATAGGATTGCGTGCAAGATATGCGTGTGTGTGTGTGTGTGTGTGTGTATAATAATAATAATAATAATAATAATAATAATAATAATAATAATAATAAGTATGTGTGTGAGTCTCTGTGTGTGTGTGTGTGTGTGTGTGTGTGTGTGTGTGTGTAGCGTGTAGTTTGTGTGCATAGGGAAAAAAACAAAAACAGAAAAAAATTCAGCCGTAGGATTGTATAAGAGAACGAGGAACATTATATGATTTTCGTGTTTTAATCTTTTCATTTACAGTTATTCCTTCTCTTCTTTCTTTTCCTTCGTCATAAGTTTCATCATTATCATTCATCATAATTGTTCCTTCCATATATAATAAAGATTTATGTATATCGAATATTAATGTAGTTAGACGTGTTGAGGTATATATGATTCTATACACACACACACACACACACATATATATATATATATATATATATATATATATATATATATATATATATATATATATATATATATATATATATATATATATATATATATATATATATATATATTATTATTATTATTTTACTGTATCTCAATTTTAGTTTACTTTAACAGTTTTAGTTACTTTTAACATTTTACTCAAGCACAGTTCTCATGCTTTTTTTATCATTTTGTAGCGGCGCCACATGACCGAGATGTCGCAGCGCCAAATTTTTAAATCGCTGACGAAAACCCAAATATTGTATTGTTTCAGTCTTTCCAAGTCTGCATAACCTCCCTGAGAGTTAGAGTGACAGTCCCGACGCTACTCGTTCTCCTCTGCCTGTAAATAATGCAGTGGTGGGCTGGTGGTCTAAAGGCTGACTTCGATCCCTCCTCACGGTAGTTTCTCTGCTCTGAAGTTGGTTTCCGTCATAACGCGTCCGCTCCACCGGACCTTGTTGCTGCGCCGGGCCTTGACTCAGTCTGTACCTCATGGCAGTGTCCAGGTAGGAGACGTAACTCTCTCTCTCTCTCTCTCTCTCTCTCTCTCTCTCTCTCTCTCTCTCTCTCTCTCTCTCTGTGCTACACTAACCAAAAGACTGCAATACCAAAAAAATCCACAAATAGGGAGTCATGGGAAAAAAAAAAGGGTGTACAATTGAAGTGAGTAAGCCTTACTGGTTAAGAATGGACTTCTCGTCACACACAGAAGGAGAGAATAGATTGCCTTTGTCCTTTTTAGGTTGCTGAATTATTCAGGAGGCTGGAGTACAAATGCATCTATATGAAAAGTAGGCAGTCATAAGAAAAGTGTCTAGAATTAAAGGGGTATAAAATAAATAGGATGTT
Source organism: Scylla paramamosain (assembly GCF_035594125.1). NCBI lineage: Eukaryota > Metazoa > Arthropoda > Malacostraca > Decapoda > Portunidae > Scylla > Scylla paramamosain. Next base: position 836,361 of record NW_026973682.1, on the reverse strand, counting down.
AATATTGTTTCTCTTTAGGCTACAGAGATATTAAAGGGACTGCAAGTCTAAAAGAAATATATTGTAAAAAATTGTGCAGCATTGTAGGGACTTTTCGTGCCTTGAAACAGAGGAAGAGAGAGATTAAGAGAATAATTTTGTCCTCTTTAGGCTCCATGATACAAGGGATGCAGTACAAACGCAAGTCTAAACAGTATAGAGTTAACACCATCCAGCACTCAGTGGCCCCATCGCGCTGGTCAGTAGAGGACCCGAGGCCATCAGAGGCAGCGGAACCTTTCTGGGTCGTAAGGTGATAGCCCGGGGGACGTAAATAGGTGCGTATCCGGTGTGTGTCAGAATAATCCAATACTTACTTAAAGGTCAGGAAAATTGAGCACACCAGACACGCTCCACATTACACAAGCTCTCGTTCTTCACCTCCATTCATTTCAGCCAGACTACGTGAGGAGGAAAGTGCGGGAGACTGGAACGAAGCGACTGGAGAGTTATGAAGGATGAGTGTGAAGATTCTTTGTCTTTTTATTTATTTATTTATTTATTCATTCATTTATCTGTTTATTTATTTATTTATTTTATTTATTTACTTATTTTTGTGGTGTGCATTTGTGCAAGGTGTAGGGTCTGCTTGTCTTCTTTCTGAGATTTACTCTATAATCTTTGAAGCAATACTCACATAAATGGGCACTGAATATTTAGTAAAGCTTCCCAAAGATTTACACTATCATTGTTCAAGCAATGCTCACCAGAGTGGGGAAAACGTTTAGTAAAGCTTCCCCAGTTTTTTTTTTTTTTTTTTATGTAGGAAGGACACTGGCCAAGGGCAACAAAAATCTAATAAAAAAAAATGCCCACTGAAATGCCAGTCCCATAAAAGGGTCAAAGCAGTGGTCAAAAATTGATGGATAAGTGTCTTGAAACCTCCCTCTTGAAGGAATTCAAGTCACAGGAAGGTGGAAATACAGAAGCAGGCAGGGAGTTCCAGAGTTTACCAGAGAAAGGGATGAATGATTGAGAATACTGGTTAACTCTTGCGTTAGAGAGGTGGACAGAATAGGGGTGAGAGAAAGAAGAAAGTCTTGTGCAGCGAGGCCGTGGAAGGAGGGGAGGCATGCAGTTAGCAAGATCAGAAGAGCAGTTACCATGAAAATAGCGGTAGAAGACAGCTAGATATGCAACATTGCGGCGGTGAGAGAGAGGCTGAAGACAGTCAATTAGAGGAGAGGAGTTGATGAGACGAAAAGCTTTTGATTCCACCCTGTCTAGAAGAGCAGTACGAGTGGAACCCCCCCAGACATGTGAAGCATACTCCATACATGGACGGATAAGGCCCTTGTACAGAGATAGCAGCTGGGGGGGTGAAAAAAACTGGCGGAGACGTCTCAGAACACCTAACTTCATAGAAGCTGTTTTAGCTAGAGATGAGATGTGAAGTTTCCAGTTCAGATTGTAAGTAAAGGACAGACCGAGGATGTTCAGTGTAGAAGAAGGGGACAGTTGAGTGTTATTGAAGAAGAGGGGATAGTTGTCTGGAAGGTTGTGTCGAGTTGATAGATGGAGGAATTGAGTTTTTGAGGCATTGGAAAATACCAAGTTTGCTCTGCCCCAATCAGAAATTTTAGAAAGATCAGAAGTCAGGCGTTCTGTGGCTTCCCTGCGTGACATGTTTACCTCCTGAAGGGTTGGACGTCTATGAAAAGATTTGGAAAAGTGCAGGGTGGTATCATCAGCATAGGAGTGGATAGGACAAGAAGTTTGGTTTAGAAGATCATTAATGAATAATAAGAAGAAAGTGGGTGACAGGACAGAACCCTGAGGAACACCACTGTTAATAGATTTAGGAGAAGAACAGTGACCGTCTACCACAGCAGCAATAGAACGGTCAGAAAGGAAACTTGAGATGAAGTTACAGAGAGAAGGATAGAAACCGTAGGAGGGTAGTTTGGAAATCAAAGCTTTGTGCCAGACTCTATCAAAAGCTTTTGATATGTCCAAGGCAACAGCAAAAGTTTCACCAAAATCTTTAAAAGAGGATGACCAAGACTCAGTAAGGAAAGCCAGAAGATCACCAGTAGAGCGGCCTTGACGGAACCCATACTGGCGATCAGATAGAAGGTTGTGAAGTGATAGATGTTTAAGAATCTTCCTTTTGAGGATAGATTCAAAAACTTTAGATAGGCAGGAAATTTACGCAGTAGGACGGTAGTTTGAGGGATTAGAACGGTCACCCTTTTTAGGAACAGGTTGAATGTAGGCAAACTTCCAGCAAGAAGGAAAGGTAGATGTTGACAGACAGAGCTGAAAGAGTTTGACTAGGCAAGGTGCAAGCACGGAGGCACAGTTTCGGAGAACAATAGGAGGGACCTTATCAGGTCCATAAGCCTTCCGAGGGTTTAGGCCAGTGAGGGCATAGAAAACATCATTGCGAAGGATTTTAATAGGTGGCATGAAGTAGTCAGAGGGTGGAGGAGAGGGAGGAACAAGCCCAGAATCGTCCAAGGTAGAGTTTTTAGCAAAGGTTTGAGCAAAGAGTTCAGCTTTAGAAATAGATGTGATAGCAGTGGTGCCATCTGGTTGAAATAGAGGAGGGAAAGAAGAAGAAGCAAAGTTATTGGAAATATTTTTGGCTAGATGCCAGAAATCACGAGGGGAGTTAGATCTTGAAAGGTTTTGACATTTTCTGTTAATGAAGGAGTTATTGGCTAGTTGGAGAACAGACTTGGCATGGTTCCGGGCAGAAATATAAAGTGCATGAGATTCTGGTGATGGAAGGTTTAAGTACCTTTTGTGGGCCACCTCTCTATCATGTATAGCACGAGAACAAGCTGTGTTAAACCAAGGTTTAGAAGGTTTAGGACGAGAAAAAGAGTGAGGAATGTACGCCTCCATGCCAGACACTATCACCTCTGTTATGCGCTCAGCACACAAAGACGGGTCTCTGACACGGAAGCAGTAGTCATTCCAAGGAAAATCAGCAAAATACCTCCTCAGGTCCCCCCAACTAGCAGAGGCAAAACGCCAGAGGCACCTTCGCTTAGGGCGATCCTGAGGAGGGATTGGAGTGATAGGACAAGATAAAGATATGAGATTGTGATCGGAGGAGCCCAACGGAGAAGAAAGGGTGACAGCATAAGCAGAAGGATTAGAGGTCAGGAAGAGGTCAAGAATGTTGGGCGTATCTCCAAGACGGTCAGGAATACGAGTAGGGTGTTGCACCAATTGCTCTAGGTCATGGAGGATAGCAAAGTTGTAGGCTAGTTCACCAGGATGGTCAGTGGAGGGAGAGGAAAACCAAAGCTGGTGGTGAACATTGAAGGCTCCAAGAATGGAGATCTCTGCAAAAGGGAAGAGGGTCAGAATGTGCTCCACTTTGGAAGTTAAGTAGTCAAAGAATTTCTTATAGTCAGAGGAGTTAGATGAGAGGTATACAGCACAGATAAATTTAGTATGAGAGTGACTCTGTAGTCGTAGCCAGATGGTGGAAAACTCGGAAGATTCAAGAGCGTGGGCACGAGAGCAGGTTAAGTCATTGCGCACATAAACGCAGCATCCAGCTTTGGATCGAAAATGAGGATAGAGAAAGTAGGAGGGAACAAAAAAGAGGCTACTGTCAGTTGCCTCAGACACCTGAGTTTCAGTGAGGAAAAGAAGATGAGGTTTAGAAGAGGAGAGGTGGTGTTCTACAGATTGAAAATTAGATCTTAGACCGCGAATATTGCAGAAGTTAGTGAAGAAAAAGTTGAGGGGGGTGTCAAGACACTTAGGGTCGTCGACAGAAAGGCAGTCCGACCTGGGGACATTTATGGTCCCCTCCCCAGATGGGGACTCCAAGGCTGGTGTAGGAGTCGCCATGATGATTTTGAAATTTTTGAGTGAAGGGTGTGTGTGTTATTAGGTGCTTGTAGTTTTGTGTGGAGGAAGAGAGTTGTCTTTAGAGGGCAGGCAGTGACTGCCCCCTTGTGTTGTGAGACACAAAGGGAAACGTTCAGTGAGGTCACAGCTGGGTTTAATGATGAGTTCACAGTACTCCCTGAACAGTACTTTAGACCTCACTGGGAGTAATTATCATTTCGGCAGGTGTCTACTGCCTCCTCCTCTAAGTGTAGGCAGTTTGATGTTTACTTATTAAAACCACCGCGGGTTACTGAAATAAAATGGTTCTCTCATAAGGGCGCAATGATGATTAATTTGGTCTCTTTCTTTATTTTTTTTCTTTATTTTTTCTTTCTTTCTTTTTTTTTTAATGTTAATGCATGACGTGAGCTGCAGCATCACCATTATGCACACACTCTTCAGGACCCCCATTATTGTCCTCTCTGTGTGAAATGCGTCTAGAAAGTACTTATAGAACACCAAATCCGAACTGTGGCCTCGGAATTTCGTGTTACTGGCCAGTGTTCAGTTATATGATGTTGCAAAGGGTCTTCGGGTCCTCCAGGCTCAGTTCCCTAACCTTGCTCTGTACTCTCGCTCTTCCTTCTTACAAGCAGAAAGTGAGTTCATTGCAATATGAAAAGGATATAAAAAAGGTGCCAGATTATGAAAAAATGCAGATGTAGTATAGAATGTTACTAATATTGTACCGAAATGCATTATTCATATAAATTTTGAAACTTTTAAAGCATTCTGTACATCTTACCGTGTTGTTTTATATTTGACAGTGCCGCCGAAGTCCCGAGCGGCTTCGAGACAAGGAAGAGAAGCTACGCGGTTCACTTCAGCCAGTCAGTGGTCAGTAGCGTCAGCTTTGTTGTGGTGTACGCGTGGGTCTTGTGTTTTCTTGAACGCTTATTTGGGCTTCAGGTGAACCAAAACTCTCTCAAAGCTTGTCCACAGTGGTCAGCAGGTATGTTAACTTGGTAATGAGTGTATTTGGACATATACTGTTAGTGAAACTGGTGTGTCGTTCCTCGCTAGGCTAGTAGGAAGCAAGCGGTTGAGGAATCACAGTTGCCAGACCATTAATAACTAACATTTTCTTAATTTTTCATATTTATCAGTTTTTGTATTTCACATGACTATCTAGGACGTAAGTGTTTCTAGTGCCATGAATCTAAAGGAATGGTGCTTGAAATGGGAGGTTGTAAGGCTGAGGGACACGAAAATAGGCTTGAGTGTTGGCGGGAGTGGGCGGTGCGCCTACTGTCTAGGCGTCTCTGCTCCCTCACCACGCACCTCGCCGCTGTCTCAACATTCCCCGGTATATTACACTTATTTCTTGAATGTTTACCGTAAAGTCTGCAATCAGGAATCATCGCAAACATTAACCATTGTTGTCTTTCTGACCACCACCACATCCTCTGCCGTTCCACCTTCTACCACTCCAATATTATCTTCCACTTCCTTATCGCTGTTTGTTCCTCCATCACTTTCATAACCATGATCAACTGCCTTTCCCTCATCACCTCATCCTTCACCTCCACCACATCAACTCACTCCGCTTCATCATCAACTCATCCATACTAGGAATCATGTGGGGAGTCAAGAGTGAGAGAGCTGAGGTGAATCAACACTCGTTACTAGAATCACTGTTCATCTCATTAAATTGAGTGACTTACCTTGTTGCCATGGGTTTATCTTTACCCCCACCAGCCCCACCCCAACCCAGCCTCCCCAGCCTTACCTCCCCTAGTCTCACCTCCCCAGCGCCATCTTTCCAGCTTCCTGTTCCTAGCTTCGCCTCCCCAGCCTCCCCAGACTTCCCTAGCCTCACCACCTCAGTCTAACCTCCACAACCCTGTCTTTCTAGCCCCGCCTCCTCTCTCCTGCTTGCCATACCACCCACCCCTCAGCTTCTCTACTCCCCAACTTTAGCAGTAACGACCCCCGCACGCCCCGTAATTGCACAAGTCATTACCGTGTGTGTGTGTGTGTCCACGAGGGGTGTAGGACGGTTTGGCCACGGATGATTTTCCCACGGACAATTTGGCCGCGGGATGTCACCGTAGGACGTTTTGGCCACGGGAACTTCCCAAGGTGGACGTTTTGGCCATGAAACATATTTACTGTAATATATATTATATTTTGTATTATTTACATATTTTCACAATTATTATTAATATTCGTATTTATTATATTTTCACAATTATTATTAATATTCGTATTTATTATATTTTCTAAGTGAGACAGAAGTGAAGCTTCAATTTACAGGCGTTCATAATGTGTTATGGGATTGAGATTAAAAGAGTGAAGCTTCAGTTTACCTAACCTAACCTAACCTAACCTAACCTAACCTAACCTAAAAAATTATCAAGAATTGCAGACACGACTCCACAATCTTGTACTCGACCTGAACGAAGGCAAGAAGACCATTGGAGAATTCCTTCGTGGCATAAGTCATAACCTTAGAGGTGGTCAGCCAAATGTGTAGCCCTTTTAAATACATTCATGAATATTTTGTTCTTATTTTTAATTTTAAATAATTTTAGTACATTTTTAATAACAGAACAGATTAGAGAACTTTTTTGGATAATAAAACAGACTAAAGATTTTTTCCTTTACTTAATAAGCAAGCTACTAAGTGCAATAGATTCCTAGTATTTTCTCCCGTGGCCAAAATGTCCTACCCACCGTGGCCAAAACGTCCTAGGGTGACATCCCGTGGCCAAATCGTCCGTGGCCAAATCGTCCGTGGCCAAATTGTCCGGATTCCGTCCACGAGGAGGCCAGGAAGCAGCATTAGTATTGGCCTTTAGGTATTTACATTGACTTATTTTAAAGTGAATATCAGGCATCTCAGTTATACTAGGGGTGGGATTAGGTTAGCGGATGTTAGCTGGTTGTTTGTCTGCCTGTCTGTCTATCTGTTGATTAGTCTTTGTGCCGATACATCTATGTCATTTTTTTTTTCTATTTACCTCAGTTTTGTTCTGTCTTTCTATCTATCTATGTGTCTTTCTTTCTCTGCATCAGTCTATCTATCTATCTATCTATCTATCATTCTATCTACCTATCTATCTGCATCTGTTTGTCTAATTTCATCCATCTATTTATATATCTGTCTTATCTACCTATGTAACTTCTCATTTCTCTCTCTCTCTCTCTCTCTCTCTCTCTCTCTCTCTGGTAGGCTCTGTGGTATGTGGTTTGTGTGGCAGTCTGAAGGTTCACGTTCGATCGTGGAAACCTCCTTTTTCGTCACCTTCACCTGGATGTTGCGGCGTCATGACTCAGAATCATTGATGCAGTGAGGCGCTGGTCACTGCACCGCGGGGGCGCTTCGATGATGAATACTATCGTGCGGGAAAATTAGTAACTTCCAATAAAGTGTCCACCTAGTGTTAAGAAAGTGAGAGGAAGAAATGTTTGCCAACGCCCTTCATGAGGAGACGAAACGAACTGGAATACACCAGAGAACCTAATGAAAATAAAACCTTTTGCTTCACATTCGGTTTAAATTGTTGGACTTGCCTATGGACTCCCACACTCTGGCGTCTTGAGTGAGTTTTTTTTTTTTTTATATATTGCATGAATACAAAAATAAAGTGAACCTCTTCCCTCTCACTCACAGTCTTCAAGGAACATTGTAGATTTTGTTGTGCTTGGCACGAGCTCTTAAATGATAATACTAATAAAAAAAAAATATATATATATATATATATATATATATATATATATATATATATATATATATATATATATATATATATATATATATATATATATATATATATATATATATATAATCCAGTAAAGATTTCCCTCCCACTTACAGTCGTCGTTTTCTAAGCTCTCCACGGCAGGACTTCACGCAGGTCGCAGGAAACTGAGGGCAGAGTCTTCTTTTTGTATAGCCTTTGTTCTACTGTTAACATTCATTCTGCTTCGTGGGTTGGGAAGTGTTAAGTTGATATTTTCTTGTGTCTTAATTCTACACAATTATAAAACATTTCTTTCTGGAAAGTGAGAAAATACGAGTCAATTCTTTACCTTCAGTTTTTGTTCCATTAATACGAATCCCTGTGCTATGTAAATATAGTAATGTATAATAGATATTTATTTTCACTTTTTATATTGTTCAGCACATAATCTTAGCCACGTTCCTTAACAGTGAGGAGGGATGCATAGTGTGTATCCCTAACCTTTGTTGTACTGATACCATTCCTTCTGCCGTAACTTTAGTGCTTTCCACGAAATATTTTTTCTCACTTTGAAAGTTCTTTACGACATAAATCTCAAACATGTTCTTGGAAAGTGAGAAAACAGGATTATTTTTCTCTGTCAGGATTATTTTTCTCTACTCCTACGATTCCTCCTGTTTCCTAGGTTCGATAATCTCAAACTGACATTTTCTCGTTTTTGTAATTCTTCAAGGGAGAAATTTCAAACACCTTCTTCAGAGTGGGGAGGCCTGTGTCTTCTTTACCTTTAAACTTTGTTCTGGTGATATGATTTGTTCTGGTGATATGATTTCTTCTACGACGTAACTTTAATAGTCTTCAGTACATATTTTCTACCTTGGTTTAGTAATACGATTCCATCTGGTATGTGTGTCTTAAGCTGATATTTTCTTGTGTTCTGAGTTTTTAGGAGAGGTTTTAATTACGTTCACAAAAGTGAGGAAAGGAGCCTTCATAATCTTTAGCCTTTTTCTACCAATGTGATTCCTTCTCTTACGTCCGCTAGTAGGTCTTAAGTTCAATTTTCTCGTTTATATATATATATATATATATATATATATATATATATATATATATATATATATATATATATATATATATATATATATATATATATATATATATATATATATATATATATATATATATATATATATATATATATATATATATATATATATTTTTTTTTTTATCTATTTATTTATTTATTTTTTTATGGCATTTGAAGCATGGTCCATAAAAGTGAGGAGAGGAGTACTCTTCACTTGAAGCTTTTGTGTTTGTAATACGATTCCTTGTAGTATATAACTTAAGTATTGTTTTTGTAAGGTATTGAAGACAGAATTTCACCACGTGCCTGGAGTGTGAGGCGGGAAGAGTCAGTTCTTTATCGTTGGCCTTTTGGTCTTTTTATTTCATCACGACAGAATCTCAACCACTTCCCTGAAAAGTGACGACCAACGAGTATATACATGACTTATTTGTGGGTTTTGTTATACTAATGTGATTCCTTTTGTAATGTAAGTTACTGAGTTTAAGTGATGTATTCTCCTTTTCTTAATTCTTCTTGACTCTTTCAAACCACGTTCCAGAAAACTACGAAAGGATTAGAATTCCTTATCTCTGCCTTGTAATGTGGCAGTGCAAATCCTTCTCTGATGTAGATTTTATTTTATTTATTTTTTATTTGGTTTTCAGAATTGTTCTGGGCAGATTTTAAACCATGTTCATTATGAAAAGTTTTTTCAGTCTTTAAGGAAATATTGAATTTTTCTCTCGCCAAACTTCTGAGGACAATAATCTGAGCCACGTTCAAGGTGAAGGCTTCGTTTCATGGAATAGAAAGGGATGTGTTTTGTTAATGTGTATCGGCAGATTCATTCCAGAGCGTGTCTTTTCTACTTCAGTTCCTCTGGATAGAAATCTTGAGCCACATTCCTGGCAAAGTGAGAAGAGGTTTGTGTTTTCTTTGTTTACAGCGTTAGTTTTATTTCCAAGGCTCATTTTTGGCACGTAAGTATATATTTTATTTTTATTTATTACTTTTTTGATGAGGGAGGTGGACGTGACCAGAGTTTGAACTGAGCAGATTGAAAAGACTAGCGTTAACTGACTGAACCACAAGGCACTTGTTTTGTGCGTGTAAGCAAGCTACTCTTAAGTACATATTTTGTTTTATACATGTACCACGACGGAAATTTTTCAACTATAGCAAAAAGAGGCTCCTTTCCTTCCAACAGATTTATTAGAGTCGTGTTTGTCACTTCCAGCATTACATTTTAGGTTAGATGGTCGTAACAATAAACTCCACATGTAAGCCTTAAAGAATAACATTTCCTTCCACAAGGCACTGTAATTAAGTTCCTCATCTGCAGCATCAATTCCATCCCAGCGATTTCTTGTGGTGTGTAGTGTCACGATCGTTTACTTACTTACGATCGTGCGATCCCGGTTATCTTTCCAAGAAAGTGGACGTTACACTGATCCCGGAAAGTTTTAAAGGTCTGGATTTTTAAAGGCTTCGAGTGCCTACCCGACCTATCCGAAATCGCCAGAATTATCTCTCACTCCACCTTTACCTTGACTCAGCACACCTGGAATCACCTCTAATACCAGATTAATGTTGTCATAGCAGAAAACACAATTATTCTATGTTACAAGCACATATATTAATACTAATAATAATTCACAAACAACATGAGGTAGTACACGTTACTACATGACGTTCTCGTCACTTCACACAACACCACAACCCGTTTACACCTCCACCAGTCACTGAAATATTTCCCCTCAACCGCAGGAATTTACTCAGACGCCACTACCGCGTCCCCAGACAATAATTCCCGTATTTCACCTCCTCAAGCCTCACAGGAGATCACCATCATCACCAAAGATTACCCATAACACCATATCATCATCGCCAAAATCACCAATACACCACAACACCAGCTTCCAAGGTCAACACCACAACCTCCACTCACAAAATGGCTGCCAGTTTGACCTATGACCCCTCCGAACAGCGTCACCGGCACAACTCAACAACCGATTTTCAGTGGACAAGAGCTCTTGGTATCACAAAAGACTCACTAACCTGATCCTGGATATCAAGGTTATACCGCTACACCACTAATATCTCCACACACTCACTCCATCACCAATCCACACCAAGATCCTTCCCTGAGAGACGCCTTCGCCTCGATATACATCACGACCGAAGGCGCTCTGCCTTCCCCTCCTTGGAATGTGTTGTTGCCCACTCAAGCTCCCCTTGTTTCAACATATTTCCACCTCAATTATACTTCCTCCCTTATAGATACAAAGATATAGAGAACTTAAATTATGAAGAGAATATTACTACATGATATAAAAATTATGAAGAGAATAGTACTACATGATATAAAAAGAGTAAATAAGTCTTACACTACTTCTAACCAATAATAAGGATAATGCCCGAATGGCAGGTAACCGGAACACTGGGGACACTAAGAAAACGTGATCCCATTCAAGGTAAACTCGGCCAATAACATGACAGTAATTTTAGGTAGAACAACACTGAGTCTACAAGCTGCTCATGTTTGTCTATCTGTCCACGCGTCGCCTGGAACTCGTGTACTGAAAGCCTGCATGGAAATCTGCGGCCGAAAGGGAATTATATCTTGGAACGAGTGAGGAGAGCAGCAGGCAGACATTGGCACCCCCTCGCGAAGTCCTGGTGTATGTAATCCTGCGTGTAAGGTCTCTTCGAGCTGCCGGGCTGGGAGGTGGTGCAGTTTTGAGTACTGGCAGGTGTATTGTATTGGCAGCGGTGTGTGTCCCTCCCCTGTCGTGCAATTCAGGTACTGCCCGAGCCTTTTGAGTGACGCGGCTTCTGAGTCTTTGTGAAACGTGTTGGTGTGAAGTGTGGGTTTGAGAGGCACCACTGGCAGGCCACGAAGAACAGTGTGGCCCGAGTGCTTCAGCCTTTTTTACTGTTTATTTTATCGATGGTCGGTGAAATTCAGTACTGTTCGGAACAGAACGGAAAGAAAAGAGTGGGGGAAGTAAAGAAGAACAATATATATAGAGAAGGAAATATGGGTGAATACGAGGTGAAAGAATGGGGTGAAAGACAGCTGGTACTGTTCGAACCCCTTGACTTACGTGGCTTTTCATCAGCCTTTGTAGAATGGTATAAAGTGTGGCTGTCAAAGACACTACTGGCACCATAAAGGATGACAGGACACTTCACACCTTTTGTGCTTGTTTCATTATTGGTCACTAAACAAAAAATAGAGAGAGAGAGAGAGAGAGAGAGAGAGAGAGAGAGAGAGAGAGAGAGAGAGAGAGAGAGAGAGAGAGAGAGAGAGAGAAGTGTGTGTGTGTGTGTGTGTGTGTGTTTTATTCATTCAGCACTAGGAAGCAGACAAGTATTAAAACAGTTTTTCTATTTACCAGTGATAAGAGATAGAAAACACACACACACACACACACACACACACACACACACACACACACACACACACACACACACACACACTTAAGGACATCACACGTTGGTAGAGTTGCTGTTAATCCATTAACTCAGGATTACATTGGCGGGGAACGAGGCAGTTTGATATAATGGGTGTGTCACATAAACAGCTGCGGTGCTCCTTGGTGTATGCAATTTTATTACATTTGCTTGGTGTCACCACAGTTACGTAGTTAATAACTTGCTGCTTCTTTCTCCGACATAGCCTTTATTTCCTGCTGCCTGTGACTGGAGCTGCCTCCACACACAAGTGTCCTCAATAAAAACTACATTGCCTTGCTTTCGGATCTGCCTTTTTTTTTTCTTTTTTTTTTGACTTTATGAACCATTATCTTGCCCTCATTCTTTCACCGCTCATCCAAATTCAATTATATATATATATATATATATATATATATATATATATATATATATATATATATATATATATATATATATATATATATATATATATATATATATATAGAGAGAGAGAGAGAGAGAGAGAGAGAGAGAGAGAGAGAGAGAGAGAGAGAGAGAGAGAGAGAGAGAGAGAGAGAGAGAGAGAGAGAGAGAGAGAGAGAGAGAGAGAGAGAGAGAGAGAGAGAGAGAGAGTTTTGCGTGTCTGGATTAATTAAAATTTTTTGAAGGAGTTTTTAGAAGTCATTATTAAAGCTTGCCTGAGGGGATATGGAAGAATGGAGAGGGGAGGAAGGGGGAGAAGGTAGAGAAGGGAGAGGGGAGAGGGAGGATGGGAAAGGGGAAAGAGGAAAGAGGGGAGAGAGGGAGGGAAGGGAGGATGGAAAGGGTTGAAGAAAAGAAAGTTTAAGGAAGAGATGAGTGTTGTGTTTTCATGTTGTCTGTTTATTTATTTATTTATTGTTATAGGTGAGAGTTGGGATTGTGGAGGAGAATTTTTTGTTTGTTTGTTTGTTTGTTTGTTCCTTCTTGTTTGACCTGCCTTTCGTTCCTCGTTTCTTTGTTTTATATTGTTTGTATTTACTGGTGTTGTTCTTGTCTTCCTGTTACTCCTTTTTTGTGTTCTTTTCTCCTTCACCTCCTCTCCCCGCCCTTTTCCTTTTCTTTTTTCTTCTCTTTCTTTTCACTTTCTTCTTCCACCACCACCACCACCACCACCACAACTACTTTTTTTCTTCTTTCTCTTCTTCACCACCACCACCACCACCACCACCAGTTCCCTCCACATTTATCACATAGTCAGTCTCTCCTCACTCGGTCCCTAGTATACAGCGGCACTCATTCCTCACCTAGTGGCGGCAGTTAGGTGCACGTCACTCCAGGGTGTTACAGGAGACTCATTAGAGGACAATGAACACGTTGCAGAGGCTCAGGTGTCGTCAATATTCACCTGGATATAAACACCTTCATTATTCTCCACTCGGGTCCTCCGTGTTTTTTTTTTTTTTTCCTGACAGGTTCAAGATTGATTTAAAGCGACAAGAAGAGACTGGTTCATAAACAGAGTGGTAGATGAATGGAACAGAGTAAGGAATCAGGTCATTAGTGCAGAGTTATTTGGGAGTTTTAAAAGATTGGACAAATTTATGAATGATTAGTGGAAATTGATGTGTTTTGTAAAGACTGCCACGTGTAGGCCTGATGGCTTCTTGCAGCTTCCCTTGTTTCCTTTGTAATGTTCTTATAGCCTCGTGTTCTTAAGCTTTTTTTTGTCTCACCAGGGCTATTTTTCAAAGGCTACAGAGATGCTTATTGAAGTTGTCATGCGTGTTTCTCCCGCTGGTTAGGTTGAATCCTTGATCACCTGCTGCTACAATAATGATCATTGTGTAGGGAGGGGCTAGCTGGTTTACTGAGGGTGGGGGGGCGCCTCTCCCCTCGACCTTCCTCTCTCACGCTTCGCTGCCTTACGTGGGGTGAACACGACCTGGGAAGACATAAACTGATAAAGGAGGAGGAGGAGGAGGAGGAGGAGGAGGAGGAGGAGGAGGAGGAATACAAAGGAATACAAAGGAATACAAAGGAAAGCCAAACAGCAACAGACCTTTTGGTCCTTGCAAGGCTGTTTGGTAACTACTTCTAACTAGCTACAGTGAAGAGAGACAGGACAGCATTTCAGAAGGCTCCTCCCCACCCACCACTCCCTCCAGCTTGCGCTGGCATGGAAATAGTTGGGAAAAGTACCATGCAGTATGGAAAAACTGACATGGAAATTTTCATAGGAAAGGATGAAAGGAAGTTCTACTATTCACCCTACGGTGAACTCTATACGCCTATCTGAAAGTTAATACAAGTTATATTAAAATTGGTGTCTGTTGAATAAGAGTTTAATAGTGAATTTAGTAATTATTCGGACAAGAAGAGAGCTTGTTGGGGATTTGCTTTTAAATATTTGTCTATTTTATTTTTGAATGATTCAATAGTATTGCTGTTCACAATTTCGGCAGGAAGTTTATTCCATATATTTACTATACGATTAAAGAAGAAATGTTTGGCCTCGTGGGATTTAAAACGTTTGGGTATAATCTTGAATCCATTATTTCTTGTTAGGTTAGAATGATCAATGGTAAAATATTTATATGCATCAATGTTACTATATCCTTTGAAAATTTTGAACATTTCAATTAGGTCTCCTCTTATCCTGCGCTTTGTTAAACTAAATAGGTTTAGTTCTTCCAGTCATTCCTCATACGGCTTATTGCGCAATCTTGGAATCATCTTTGTGACTCTGCGCTGTATCTTTTCTAGTTTTTCAATGTCTTTTTTGTAGTATGGTGACCAGAACTGTACACAGTATTCTAGATGAGAGCGCACCAGTGAGTTATATAAGGCATGTATAACCTTTTCTGATTTAAATTCAAAGGTTCTTCCAATGAACCCTACTAATTTATTTGCCGTCTTTACTGTTTCTGTGCTGTGTTGACCCGGCTTTAGGTCGTTTGACACAACGACACCAAGATCTTTTTCTTTATCAGCACTTGACAGTGGCATGTTATTCATTACATATCTCGCCTGAACATTGTTGCTTCCGATATGTAGAATTTTGCACTTTTCTATATTGAATTTCATCTGCCATTTTTCTGCCCAGCTTGTTAGTTTATTGAGGTCACACTGCAGTTCCTGCCATTGTGACACAGACGTAACTCTACTTGTTATTTTGGTGTCGTCTGCAAATTTATCCCTTCATCAATATCATTTATGTACATTATGAAGAGTACTGGTCCTAATACAGAGCCTTGAGGAGGAGGAGGAGGAGGAGTACTTAGCGGAATAAAAGAAATATAAGTACAGCGGAGACAAGTGGGAGTGAAAATCTGAAGAGGAAAATAGGGAAATGAAGAGAAAGTTTAGTGATAAGTATGAAGGTTACGAGACTGGAAAAAAGAAAGAAAATGAAGAAGTGAACCAGAGGGATGAATAAGAGAACATGAAAATGAAGAGAAAGGATCAGATGAAGAGGAGAAGGAAAAGGAGAAACAGGAGAAGAATTAAAAATAGAAGGTCGAAGAGAAGGAAGAAGAAGAGGAAGGGGAAATTGACAATGAAGGAAGAGGAGGAGGGGGACGTCGTAGGAGGACAAGAAACAGAAAGAGAAGAAAAGAGAGAGAAAAAATAAGTAAGACGGAGTAAGGGAACATGAAAAACAGAGGAACACGAGAATAGAGAAAAGACGAAAAAAGAAAAGAAAAAAGAAAAAAAAGGATAACATCAACAGTATCACAAGCTCATTACCTTCACACGGTGTTCACCTGACTGACTCCATGAAATTCGTGCACATCTTTGCTTTTCGCTGACCAGTGCTCACCTCAGCCTCTGCTTGCCTGATTGCCTGCTTGAGGGAACGTGAATGTCCTGAAATTAGTGATTAGCGGACGGCGAGGGACGGAGAGGGAGGCTGGCTGGCGGTGGGAAGGAGGGAGTGGATAGGTGGAATGATGGATGGACTAGAATGGTGGATGGGATGGTTGATAGTGGCTGGCTTGGATGGTTGGTGGAAGGATGGAAGGATAGAAGACTGGGATGGACTAGGATGACTGATGGAAGGATGGAAGGACTTGGATGGTTCACAGTGGATGGTCAGGATGGAAAGTGTTGATTATATCAGTTTTTCTTCGTACTGTGAACTTCAGAGGGAAAAATGTTGAAAAAATGCCTTGAGGGGAATGTGTCCAGAGGGGAGAATGTTTAAAGGGGAAAATTATTAGAGGGAAAAATGAATAGAGGGGAAAATGTGTACAAAAGGAAAATATCAAGAGGGAAACACCACTACATAG